>NC_142171.1:37805142-37936730 GCF_029865625.1 Vigna umbellata
CCCTTTTCGCGGACCCCTCATTATTTGCTTTGTTTTTTTTTACTTATTTGTTTTCTTTTTATTTTGTTTATCCTATTTTATTTATTTTTATTTATTTTTTTTTTATTAGCTTATTGTCTCATTTTATTTTATTTTTATTATTCTAGATATCTACTTATCCTAAAATATATATTTAATAATGCAATATTTACAATTTAAATAAAGGAATTCATAAAATGTTTTAAAGGTTTTGGCACATGTGTGATCGCACGCATCGTCCTTGTGCTGAAAACCTTTTATCTTCATAATAAAATTACAAAAATATGTTTTAAAGGTTTTGGCACATAGTGTGTGATCGCACGCATCGTCCTTGTGCTGAAAACTTTTCTCTTTCTTAAATAAATTACAAAAATATGTCTTGAAGGTTTAGGCACATGTGTGATCGCAACGCATCGTCCTTGTGCTGAAAACCTTTTATCTTTCATAATTAAAATTACAAAAAAATAGTTTTAAAGGTTTAGGCACATGTGTGATCGCACGCATCGTCCTTGTGCTGAAAACCTTTTCTCTTTCTTAATTAAAATTCCAAAAATATGTTTTAAAGGCTTGGCCATGTGTGATCGCACACATCGTCCTTGTGCTAAAAACCTTTTCTTTCCTTAAGTAAAATTAACAAAATATGTTTTAAAGGTTATGCGCATGTTTGATCGCACGCATCGTCCTTGTGCTAACAACCTTTTCTCTTTCTTAAACAAAATACAAAAAAAAGGTATAAAATCTTCAAAAAAACTAAAAAAACATCCGCATCTTCAAACAACAATCAATCATCCCTGTACCCAGAACTACGTGATCCTTGATTCTCCATCAAGAGTGGAGATACGTAGGAGCAAGGATAGTCTCCTTTCAGGTTCACTTTCCCAAAAATCCAAATTTATCCGTAATCATTTTCTCAAACAAATCTTTCAATCAATTTCCAAACAAATCTCTCAAACATTTTCAAAAAGAACTACGTAACCCTGATTTCTCATTTTGAATGAGAATACGTAGGAGCAAGTGTCAATCCTTGTCGGGCCCAGAAAAACTAAAACATATGTTTTGTTTATTTTAGAATTTTATTTTAGGGGATAGTTAAACATTTTGAAGATCACCTCATATTCGTGCATTTAGTTAAAGGTACTTGCCTTAGGGCAGGCGTTGTGGGGTGCTAACACCTTCCCACGCGTAACGACTCCCGAACCCAATCTTTGGTTTCGTGGACCGTGCTTTATCGTTTTATGTTTTTCCGTAGTTTCCAGGAATAAACTATGTGGCGCTCCAAAATCTCTTTTCCAAAAACCGATTTCTTTTTGGATCGTCGTCCCGTCGCGATTCCGGTTGCGACAGAGGGTGGTGGTTGGTGTTGCTACTTGACGACGGTGTTCTGGCGACCTCACCACGGTGTGCTCTGAAGTTAAAGGAACTTGGTCGACGGACTTGGAGGGGCCACTGTGGGCTTCTATCGCTGTCGTGCTCTACAAAGGTTGCCATCGGCTTAGGGCTATCTTGGTTGAGGTAAGTTGTGCGTTTAAAAATTCATTCTGAGTTTAATTGTTCTTCAATCTGTTTGATGTTCTTGTGGCAGCACTGTGTGATGTTGTTTGTTCGAGAAGTTTTTTATTTGTAATTGAAATGAGGGGCAAGGCATTGGCCTGCCAGTGACAAGGTTCAAATAACCTTAGCCGTAGTTTAGGGAAAATAAAATAAGCAACCAATGAAGATTGAGTAGGTGAAGATTATAACTTAGTGGTTTGTACTAATTTTTCTTGTGAACAAGTGGGTTACACTTCACCAGCACACCAATTGTCCAAGACAAAGCTCGAATGCTAACACAAACACCCCATTGCTCCCAAGTCAATCTCTCAGTATTGGGTATCTTTTTCAGAAACTCAACCTTCACTAGCTGAAGAACGACAGTTAGGCTCACAATTACAATGAACAACCTATTCTTACCAACTCCCTTAAATATGTTATTGTTCTCCAGTTCCCTTGCATTTAACTCATTGAACACTTGGCAAAGGACAAAAGAATTTAAGATAATCGTGTTCTTCACCTTGTCAGTAACATGAATGATTGATCTTCCCCTCAATTCTAAAACCAGTTGTACCATAACCTGGTACAATGCATGTGAAATCAGGTTCCTCCACATAAGTGTAGTTATCAGTGGCTCAACTCTACCTACAGTTGGCATCTTCATGAGATCATCAGTAGGTTCCTCGGTGGCTAAAGCCAAAGCTCTCCTTTTCCACTTCAGTGCCTTCTATTCCCTTGGAAAGTCCAATATCTACATGTTTTAGAGCAGGTGCGTCATTTGTGGCATCACCTGTGATTGACACCACATTACCCTTCTGCTTTAAACATTGACCCTGATTCTGTTAATCTTATCCATTCTTTCCTCATGTACTAAGATTGTAAAGTATTTCAGAATCAAGAGTGTTATAAAATGAATAAAATTTTTTCTTTTAAAAGTATTTAAAAAAGCAAAGTGGTTACTAACTAAGATAATTGATTCTGTACTTTTTATTTGTCAATAATTATTTGGTTTAATAGGTTCGGAGGTCCCTATATTTGCGGGTTCGTTTCACTTGGGTCCTTCAATTTTAGAAGTGATCAATTAGGTCTCTAATTTAACAAAATTGAGTCAATAATACCCTTTCCGTTAAATGCAAGGGAATCTGAATGCAAATTAAACAGGTGGCATGCTAAGGCATCATTTTATTTGCAGGTGGCAGAGTTTGAGCTTAATACGTGGCAATTTCTGCAATTTTTAATTTGCATTCAGATTCCCTTGCATTTAACGGAAAGGGTATTATTGACTCAATTTTGTTAAATTAGGGACCTAATTGATCACTTCTAAAATTGGAGGACCCAAATGAAACGAACCCGCAAATATAGGGACCTCCGAACCTATTAAACCTAATTATTTCAATTGTATGGCTGTAAAGCTTATGTTATTTTTAATTATTTAAAGTGTTTATTGCAAATGAAGTTTGATATTGATTGAATGGTTTAAAAGTGTTGTTGAAGGAGGGTGGTTTGGTGGTGGAGGAAGCAGAGTCTGGATTGTGGAAGGAGTAGCAGTGTGAAAAGGGTGAGTTTAGTGTGTGGAAGTGAGGGACAAAGGGAACAAAGGGTGTTAATTATAGAGGAAAAAACACACAACGGAGAGGAAGAACAAAGAGTCACACATACACATAAAGGATGAAAATAAATACATAAATAAATAAAAAAGAGAGAGAGTGTGGGGGGGGACGTGCCCCTCTACCTTTCATTTTGCTTTTCTATTTTTTAAGGTACGTTATTTCTTCTTTGAACACTGAAATGTTGGTCAGGATTGACATTTGCCACCAACTATAGTTTGACATGATTGGTACATATATATTTATTCTAGATTACATACAAGTATGTTTAGATATCACTCTTGAACATAATGTCCAATTGAACAAAAACAAATACATGGCAATTTGGTAAGAAAGTAATCTGGTTTAAGACAGAAGAAAACAAGGAAAAACGTGTATGGGAGGGTAGAGTGGGAATAAAAGTGGTTGTAATGGGAGAGAAGAGGAGAGGAACAATAATGGGGGCTTTGAGTTTAGGGTCTGGAAAATGATTATGGAGTAGGTCGTCCCAAGATAATTAATGATGGTTTGGATTGGGTCCAAAACCAACATCAGCATCCTTCCTTACCCACTCACCCCTATCATGAATTACTCTTGTTTTATTTATGCTTTGGTTGTTCTATTTTGAGGTCTCCATAATTTAGAGTTTTGTTTGTGTAATTTTAATGTTTTGGAAGTGTTGGCAGTAATCATTGTTCTTGTCGTAATGATGAGAAATGATATCAGTGACATGTCCAAAACCAAATCCAGCTGCCTTAGCTCATGTGTTAATTTGCATGCTTTGTTTTTATATGGTTGAGAGAGTGCTTTAACTTTTCAACAAAGTAAATGTGAAATGATTAAAAAGGTTCCAGAAAAGGTCAAAAAATAAAAGGATGGAGGGGTGTTAAGCATTGTCATTATACTAAAGCAGGGTTGTTTTAGTGGCACAGGCTCTGTTTGAGAATTTAGTGTTAGCTAATTAGTGGCACAGCTCCATCTTTCTCAAATTACTCTTTCATCCTTAACACACTTCTCTACTTTCTCTGTTTAAATCACTTCCATATGCTTTTTGTAGTTGTAATAATTTGTCTAATGATCATTAAAAAGTAATATTCTTGAATCAATATTAAAATATACTAGATTATTTGAAGCAGATGAGTTTCTGAAAAGGAAAGAGTAGGTGTCATTGTGGCAATGTGAGGATGGGTTGCATGTGATTTATTTGATTGTAAATTTTCCATAATGTGTTATGGAAAACCAAGGTACAGAGCAACACTACTGGTTTTGTTAGGAATTTCATTAGGAAAATATCATATATGTTAAATTGTTAGGCTATTTGGAATGACTGTACTTCCTAAAATTGGATTCAATTATGTATGTACATTTAAAGGAGTTTTCAGACGAAATTCCATTTGATGTGTTAGGGTGAGCTTTTAAAGGAGTTTGAATTGTGGCCAGAAAGGGAGGACGAGAGTCTACGGAGAAGACTTAACTAGGAAAGGAAAGCAAAGGCAAAGGTATGGGGACCTAAACTGAAATTGCATGATTGAAATTGCATGAGTTTGAATGTTAAGTTATATTGATTGAAGTTTTATGATATTGTAAACATTGAGGTTTGTCAAACTTTGTTGTGAATGGTTTGAAACTGATTGCCATATTTGTAAGAGATATGTTTTGGTACTTCAATTTGTGCATGATGAAGTTGAAAAAATAAAGCATGTACAATGGCCTCTTCCATTCGTTCTAATCTGTGAGAATTAGCCATGAGACATCTTACCATGTTGTAAGATCATAGAATGTGTAGGTTTAGACTATCCATTTCAGTTTAGTAATGTCTTCTACATCAAAGCAACTTGACTAGAATCAGAGCAATTTGCCTTCAACAACTGAAGTGAATTTTGTTCCACTTCCCAAGTTTGTCCAACATTAAAAAAAGTTTACAGTGTTTCCAAATTGGTTGTTTGAATAGAACACAAAGGAAGGTTTAGGTTCAGATGACCACTTGGCTTGTAGCTTTGGCTAACAAGATTACTCAAAACAAAATTCAAAGAAAAAATAATTATGTTACTGGCCACTACTGCTACGGTGTAGTTTGTGGTCCAAATTCCTTGTGTAAAGCAAGATGCATGTGATCATATCAGCATGGTTTTGGACCACCTAATCAAAGTGAATTCAACACTCAAAATGAATGTAAACAGTTTTGGCTTTTCAAATCATAAGGTTTGTTATCTGTTTAGAAACTGTCCACATAACACTCTCTCTTATTGCCAAAGATATGAGGCCAAGTTAGCCACACAAGGTCATAAAAATGAGTGTTCTATCTGCTGTTTAGTGCACTGGATTAGGCAAAATGGATTTTTCAGCACTTGGTCAATCTTTCTTTCTCTTTCAATCAGTGTCCTACATTAGTGATATGTAGAGCCTAGTTTTCTTCTCAGACCAGAACCTGTATGTATGTAAACACAAGTACACAAAACAACAAAGAAAGAAAGATTACAATTAAAAGGTTATGTGATATACAACAGTAAAGTACAAACAACCTCTAATATACGTAGATGATTCAAAATTTAAACTTATTTGATGCTACTTCAAAACAGATTGAGAAACACTCTTTTGGTAACATTGAAGCTACTGGATTGAACCACAAAGTCTTCACAGTATTAAAAAATCACAGGAAATTAGCACCAAAGCAGAGAAAAAACTGCACCATAATTGGTTATGGAGAACAGAAAATTTTAGACTTCAAATTGACAACTTGGATGGCCAAAGATTGAATAGGCAATTAAGTAAAGTTAGAAACGAAGTAGGCACTGAAATGTAACCTAGGAAATGCTCTAGATCATATTAATAAAGCAAATAAACATAAATCAAGTTGATTCAAACTCAATTCAAAAATTGCTTATCATTTTAGGTAACTGTATATCAGTGTCTGTTGAGTCATACTTGAACCAACCTTCATTTCAACATCTGTTGAGTCAAGCTGAGGATGAATTTGGTTATGAGCATCCAACTGGTGGTCTCACAATTCCTTGTGGAGAATATGTGTTCTCAGATATCACTTCTCGCTTCGATAGTTGCTAACTGCTTAAAGATGGAACTGACTTAGATGTAGACATATAGTTGACACACTTTTCTATCATAGTTTCTTACCTTGAGAATATTCCCCTCTCCATGTTTGATGACTGAATTAGTAAAATCAAATTTAATTTGTTTGAGAAAGTTTTTGAACACTAACCTTTTTCACGTTTTATTCTCACATAGTATATATGTATATATCTTAAAGAAAAGAACTTTATTGAATAGGAAATGGGCTAAGCATATGTTTATTTAAATCAAACGACCTGAGCAAGATTTCATCAATATAGTTGAACAAGAAAATGATTTAAGATGGCCTGATCAAACAAGAACACGAGTCTGAGAATGGGACAGCAATTTTTATATTTTCCTATTTTGCTACAGCCAGTTGCACTTATCATCGTGTAGCAACGCCGTACATGAGAAATATTCACTCTTATGATGATGCCCCACTTAGTTTATGATAAAAAATTTTGATCACCTTTGCGTCAAGCAGCAGCCCCATCTTCACATGGGCGATTAAGCATATTGTTGTTGCCTCTAGGACTAGAATAGCAGAAATTTGATTGAAATACATTGATAGTGTAATTTTTTAGGATTATCAGAGTGATAGATGGACACATACTGGTGGGGTATTAAAATCCATTCATTTAAGTGTAATTTCCTAATTTTTTTTGTCCAAGACACTGCAATTTTGACCTCAGATATTCATGTAATTTCCCTTGTTACTGTAACATCTAATTAGCTTCTATAAGGCTAAATATGCCAACTCTATAGGCTGAATATGCCAACTCTATAAGGCTGAATATGCCAACTTTATAGGCCTGGATATGCCAAATAATACAATACAAATATATACACTTCTATAAGGCTGAATATGCCAACTCTATAGGCTGAATATGATACTCTGAATTGAAAGCTTCAATTATATATATATATATATATATATATATATATATATATATAATATATATATTGAAAGGCAACTAGTCTACAGGACTTTGTTTCTTATTTGGATTTAGTGAAACTAGACATATGTATTCATAAGTAAAAATGTATGCAACCAGAGGAAGAGAAGTGATAACAACTTCTCTGGTTTCATTGATTTGGCAGAGATTAATTGATGCTTTCTTCATTCTCAAAGAAAGAATGTGACAATCCTTAGTGAAGTGCAGAGTTGGAGCAGAGGAAGAAGAGCTTCAGTTACTCTCTCTACACCAAAGAAATCTTTTTCAACACATTCTTTGGCTAACTGATAATTGATTCTGATTTTTAATTGTTCACACTTTAGAAAAGCTTAAAAAAGGAAGAAAGAATTAAAAGTAAAGTCTTATGCACCTCATTGGGTCATAGTTTGGTTTATATGAAGATTTCTTTCTAAACCATCACTTTTTGAGTTAAAATGGAAGTGGAGTATTGATTTTGAGCTGCAAGCTGTTTATAACTCATTTTAGAGTTTAAACACAAATAAAATCATCAAACAAAGTTGGTTGAACATTGAGCTGTGTGTTTAAATCTCTTCCATACGTGTTTTAGTATCGAACCACCCAACTAGGGACTTTCTCTAGTGCATAATTTTTTGGAACCTACTGTTTGATTAATTTCTTTGGGCAAAAGTTGTCAAAATTGAAAGAATTTGGTTTGTTGAATTCTGGTGCAGTATGATAAATTTGTTTGGTGATGTTTTAGTTGGTTATTGTTATTCCTTTTTGGATACTATTAGGTAATGCTTAAACTGTTGCTATGGTTATTAAATTAATGGAACAAAATCTAATGAATAACCTTAAATACACTTCTATTTGATGTCTTAGGTGAGTTTTTAAAGCAATTGTGGCCAGAAGGGGAGGAAGAGAGTCTACAAAGAAGACTTGATCAGGAAAGGATAACAAAGGCGAAGGTATGGTCACCTAAACTGAAATTGCATGATTATATGTGATATGTTATTTTCATTCTTGTTTCATGAATTTGATGTTGTTATAAAATGTTGTGAATGTCCACTTTGAATGTTAAGTTATGTTGAATGGAGTTTATGATACTGTATACATTGAGTTTTATCAAACTTTGTTTTGAATTGTTTGAATTTGATTGTCAAATATGTAAGAGTTTTTAGACTTAGAACCTAGAACCCAACTAATTAGAAACTCAAACTACAAAAAGAACGTGGAACTCAAAAATTGACTATAGGAGTTGCCAATTTTGACATCTATTGTTTGCTGGACAACCCCTTTGAATTGAGTAAGACAATATAGTTATACATAATCCAAATCATAAGACATACCTAATTTATATATAAAATCATGATATAGTTATACACTATATAGATTAAAGAAGTCAGTAAAGAAAAAAGAGTTCTCTTTATGTTTACATACAACCAAAAGAGTTCTCAAGGTAATGGCTAAACTGAATCAATGTTTTTGTAAGTTGTGTTTAAGTAGCTACTCTTAGAAAATTCCATCTTCTTCTTGACATGCTAAAGTAAGTTTCATTTCCAAATTCATTACCTTTTTGTCATACTTTGAGTGATCCCATAATGGTTAGAAAAAAGTGTTGGAAATCCCATGTAAGAACAAATTATAGTGTATGAGTGTGAGTGAAATCTTCCACTATGAGCAGCCATTATGGAACGTAAGCCTCCTACTATGCCTTGTTTACTAATACAAATTAGTTTTATCAACAAAAGAAGAGTAGAGTTTCTACTTTTCCATTCTAATCTCGCCTGTTTCATTTCTCTTGGTAATTGAGCAAAATAAAAAAGAGATAACAGAGAAAATTAAAGATGAGATATGAGATACCAATAAAGGAGAAAGGAGATGATACATTTATTTTATCCAAATTCATGTTATCTAAGATGGAAAAGTACATGAATTCCCATTATTTTAGTCCCCAACAACAGAGACACATACAGCAGTACACACAAACATTCCTATTGATGACAGTAACTAAACAGAAACAAATTGAATACTAGAGCCTATCGAATTCGAATCTGTTCCTGGAATCTTGAAGTGGTTTTTTGTTCCTAATTAAGTGTACCATGGTGTCATATGTTGCTCTGGCCGTCCAATCACTAGAGATAGCATTCCTGGACTAAACCCAATAAATCCCTGCACTGCCACTGACCTAGAATCGAAAGTAGATTTCACCACTTGGAGGGTTGCTATAGTCAAACATTGCCCCAAAGGCCCTGCGTAATGCCTTCCATTCTTGGCAGTCTTGCTGCAAAATTAACATCATCAAGTTTAGTGTCCTTATTCCTTTTACCTCTGCAACCATTATACCATCTAGTTTAAGCAATTGATTCAGTAATAACTCAATCAGATTAAGCACATCTGTTTGTGCAAATCTTCCACCTTTGTTGATAATTCACTCAAATGTTGATACCTAACCAAATCCAATCACTGATCATTAGCAACCACAACACTATTTCTTCCCTTATAGCCTATCTACTTCCAATCACTCAAATGTTTCTAAAAATGGACTGCAGCTCAAAGTCTTTACAACACCACTATTTCACACATAAATTAGCACCAAAGCAGATGAAAAACTGGACCAGAAATGTACAGGGACAACACCAAAATCTGACTTTAATTGGTCAATTTTAACATGCCAACAAGCTTAAACTAATAGAAATAGGTGTAGAATAGAAGTAGGCACTGAAATGGATTCCAAGAAAGGTTCTTCAATAGATGAAGAAAGCAAGAAAAACTGAAACATGTTTTGCTCCAAGCAAAATGGAATTTATACCCTGCACACTTGCCTTTTATTTCCTGCACACTTGCCTTTTATTTCCCATATTGGAACTCTACCCTCTGGATCCGGGTCTTGAGCATCAAGCCTACCAAATTGCCTATCAAACAAACCCCACTTCTCCACAATAAAAGTAATGACAGTATAAAGCATACAATTCAATAAATCTACACCTGTGGATGCCACCTTATTATTAATTCACCTGTTATGGAAAACTAACCCTAACCCCAATATTATAACATTTTGTGAAGGAAATACATAATAAATAAATGATAAAAACTATCTAATCTAATTGGAAAATTCTGCATATTCCAGAAATACCCTTAACGTGCTTCTTAATGGCACGATTGGCACAAAGCATCAAACTTGATCATCATAGAAAGAGTATGAAACATTTTCTCCTTCAAACATGAAACCACAAATCGTAGTATATATCCATGCTTTTATAGATATTTGATTGCCTAAATTATGTTTATGTCTATATGGTATGTTTATTTACATTGTCTTTCGTTTGTTAGGCTATAACTTGATTAAGTTAAGTAGTCATTTAAAAACCTATGGTACTACACACATTCTCAAAGCAATGAGAAGGGTAAAAATACACTAAACACTTAGAACCTACACAATATTTGGAAGTACTCTAGATAAGAGAACTTTAGTAGTAATAAGTTGTCTCCTCCAACTTTAATACACAACCCCTTAGTATGTCTGAGACATTTCAATACTGAGGACTTCTCTTCACTTCCATGTTCGACTTGAGTAGTAATAGGTTTATTACTTATGTCACATGAAGTGTTGCTGTTTTGGCTAAGTTTTTATTTGTTTGGCTTGTCACAGAACATGGCCCATTTTCCCAACCATCGTGGATGGATGTACGACCGTTTTATAGTGGAAGGAGAGGTTTGAAGGAATCTTTTGTCATCGGAGTTGAAGAGTTCGTGGAGACGGCCCGACGATGTCAATATTATGCCCTTGATGGAGGGATTCGATGTCCATGCATCAAGTGCGAATGTACAAGGATTTTGAAAGATGAAGTCGTCAAAGTTCACCTTTACCAAAAAGGGTTCATGCCTAATTACACGGTCTATACATTTCATGGTGAAGAAATTCCTTCGACCTCCACTGCAGCTGTAAAACGGCTTGCATCAGGTTCGAATACTGTTGTACATACATTTGAGATAGATCAATTTGCCTATATGCAAGAGATGGTCGACAATGCTCTTCGTCACCATGCTGAAGAAGCAGACGATAGTCACGATGAAGAGCCTCCAAATGAAACGACGCAGAGGTTTTACAATTTACTTACAAAGGCAAATCTACCTGTATTTGAAGGTTCATCTGAGTCAAAATTGTCAGTGTGCATTAGACTCATGGCTGGCAAATCTAATTGGAACGTTCCCATTCAAGCAGTGGACTTCTATACAAAATTGATGTTAGATTTGACACCACCAAACAATTTCATGCCGAAGAATTATTACCAAGCCAAAAAATGTGTTTCAAAGTTGGGATTGGATGTCAAGAAGATTGATTGTTGTGTTAATGAATGTATGTTATTCTATGACAATGACAGTGGCAAAAATGATGCATTGTTGGTTGAATGCAAGTTTTGTGGCTCACCTCGATATCATACAATGCATGCTGGACGGAGGCAAAAAAAACCAATTCCAATAAAGTCCATGTTCTACTTGCCTATAATTCCAAGATTACAAAGATTGTTTACTTCAATGCAAACATCACAACACATGACATGGCATGATGGTAACAAAACTCCGGGATTTTTGAGTCATCCTTCTGATGTTGAAGCTTGGAAGCACTTCAATCGTAAACATCCATCCTTTGCTAGCGAACCACGTAACGTCAGACTTGGTCTATGCTCTGATGGGTTTACCCCGTACATTCAGGCGTCTGCATCACCATATTCATGCTGGCCCGTGATAGTTACCCCATACAATCTACCACCTGAGATGTGTATGACAAAGCCTTACATGTTTCTATCGTGTATAATACCAGGTCCATCTAATCCCAAATCATTGATTGATGTTTATTTGGAGCCTTTGATTGATGATTTGAAGAAGTTATGGAATGGTGTTTGGACGTATGACGTTTCAAGGAAGCAAAATTTCCTTATGAGGGCAGCCTTGATGTGGACTATTAATGACTTCCCAGCGTATGGCATGTTATCTGGTTGGAGCACGCATGGTCGATTAGCTTGTCCACATTGCATGGAACATACAAAGTTATTCCAATTGAGTTATGGTCGGAAAAGTAGTTGGTTTGACTGCCATCGACGGTTCTTGCCCATTGATCACCCCTTTAGAAGAAACAAAAAGGTATTTCGCAAAGGGCAAGTTGAAACGGATATGCCCCCGCCCAAGTTCACTGGATCACACGTTTGGAGAAGAGTGAAAGACTATCCAAAAGTCACTGAATCTGGTCAGAATAGGATAGAAGGGTTTGGAGAATGGCATAATTGGACTAAAAGAAGCATATTCTGGGAACTTCCCTATTGGAAAGACAACTTGCTAAGACACAACCTCGATGTCATGCACACAGAAAAGAATTTTTTTGACAATGTCTTCAACACAATTATGAATGTTATAGGTAAAACAAAAGATAATGAGAAAGCAAGAAAAGATTTACCTTTGTATTGTGGACGAAAAGACTTAGAGTTGAAGGCGCAAGGTAACGGCCGATTATTTAAACCAAAAGCAAATTACACCATTTCAAAAGACGAGGCAAGAATAGTGTGTGGATGGATCAAGGAGCTCAGAATACCAGATGGATATGCTTCTAACTTGTCCAGATGTGCCAATGTTCAGAACGGTACTATTCAAGGGTTGAAGAGTCATGATTGTCATGTATTCATGGAGACTTTAATCCCTCTTGCGTTCAGTTGTTTGCCAATGCACGTGTTAAATCCACTGATAGAGATCAGTAACTTCTTTAAAGATTTGTGTTGCACGACACTAAAGGATAATTCCCTTAAAAAGATGGATGCAAATATCCCAATTATTCTCTGCAAATTAGAAAGAATATTCCCTCCTGCATTCTTTGATTCAATGGAGCATATTCCAATTCATCTTGCATATGAAGCTTGGCTTGGGGGACCTGTGCAGTACAGGTGGATGTATCCATTTGAATGGTTTATGGGAGAATCCAAACGTTCAGTTAAAAATAAAGCTAGAGTAGAAGGCTCAATTTGTGCAGCTTACTTGCACAGAGAGACAACGTATTTTTGTTCACATTATTTCAAAAACTTCATGTTGTCCCCCACTCATGTCAAAAATGAAATGCAATGGCAAGTTGAACCACGTGAAGGTGCATTATCAGTGTTCCGACAATCAGGCCGTCACGCAGGGAAAGAATTCACTCATTGGTTAACTGATGCTGAATTCAACTCTGCTCATGTCCATATCTTAATCAATTGCAGTGAAGTAAAGTCGTACCTTGAGTATGTCATCATCCATTTACATTGTCTTTCAAACGGTTCAATTATTATACACTAATGAATTTCATTTGTACCAGCTCATTTGTTGTGGCTGAGCAAGTCGCAGAAGGAAATACTTCTGCTAGAATACACTCAGAGTTTCCCCATTGGTTTAGAAATCAGGTCCGTACTTTTACCTACATTTAGAGCAAGGTTAATTTGACTCTTGCTTTTATAATTTTGTTAGTACCTTTGTAGGTTTTTAATCAGGCATTAACTCCCACGGTTCAAGAGTTAAGACATCTATCGAATTGGCCAATGAGATGTGTCAAAGAATGGCACACTTACTTCACCAATGGTTACAAATTCCATACACATGAATGGTCTAAAGGAAAGAAAACATCAAATTGTGGTGTGTATGTGAAGGGCCTAACAGAGGGTTGTTATGATGATTTCTATGGCATCATTCATAAAATATGAGTTAGAGTACAACAGCACTACTTCTCCAAACAGAGTAGTACTTTTTTATTGTGAATGGTTTGATCCTTCTAGAGCTGGTACTAGAGTCGATCCACGCTTTAATATTGTCGAACTCAACCAGAGATTAAGATATGGACCATTTGATCCTTTCATTCTACCAACTAATGTCAGACAGGTTTATTATGTGCCATATCCACCATTCCGCAATATTGACAAGCGTGGTTGGGTCGTAACAATACAAACCAAGCCTAGAGGTCGCATTGACTCAAATGAGGTTGAGGAAGATGTTGCCTACCAACTTGACCAAATGTCACAACCACAAGAAGTTATTGAAGTTGAACGTATAACCGCATTGGTCGACCCTGATGGTGATGGAGATGAATTACAAGCAACAATACAAGGTGATGAAGAACAAGAACAAGAAGAAGAAGAAGAAGACGAACAAGAAGATGATGATGATGATGACGACGACGAAGAAGAAGACGAAGATGATGATGATAAAGACGATGATGAAGAAGAAGATGAAGATGACGATCATGATGACGACGATTGAATGTTGGACATCCATTGTAGCAAATTGAACTGTCATTTCAATAGAGTTATCTAAAATACCATCTTAAAAGTTGTATGCAATAATTTATACATTTACTTTAAGGCTTAATTACCTACTTAGTCCCCATGTTCAGAGGTAATTTGCTGTTTAGTACCCGGTTTTAAAAATGTAGGCATTTGATACCTATGTTTTGAAATTTGTATCAATTGAATCCTACCCACTTAACGCCGTTATAAATCTAACGTTTTTTCTGACTGTGTATGTGATTTGTGGACGAGCGGTTATGGACGAGCGTTCGCTTCGTTGGACGAGCGTCCTCTTCTGCCTGACTGGGCGTTCGCTTCGCTGGACGAGCGTCCTCTTCTGCCTGACTGGGCGTTCGCTTCGCTGGACGAGCATCCTCTTCTGCCTCGCTGGACGAGCGTCCTCTTCGTTGGACGAGCGTCCTCGTCGCTCGTCCACAAACGCTCGTCCACAAATCACATACACAGTCAGAAAAATGTTAGATTTATAACGGCGTTAAGTGGGTAGGATTCAATTGATACAAATTTCAAAACATAGGTATCAAATGCCTACATTTTTAAAACCGGGTACTAAACAGCAAATTACCTCCGAACATGGGGACTAAGTAGGTAATTAAGCCTTACTTTAAAAAGAATTGATCCTTCGTTAATCATTTCTATTTTTTCGCTTTATTTGTAACCATTTCAATGCAGTAACGACAGGACAAGGTTCAGAACGTCCTGATAAAGGAAAGGGGGTAGCAAGGCCTAGAAAGAGGCAACGGCAGGCACCAAAGTATGTACTTAGGGTGCCTGCTAGACTACCTACCACTGCTGCCGGCACTACATCATCTGTGGGGCCTCCTCCTACCCTATAGTACAGCCTCCTACACCTGCAGTAGACCCTACTCCTACCCCTGCAGTACACCCTTCTACTACCCCTGCAGCAGACCCTCTTCCTCCTCCTGTAGTTATAACCCCCACTCTTCCCCCTGTGGTTATAACCCCCACTCCTGTCCCTGACCCTACTTCTATACCTTCCTCATCTGTTATACCGCCTTTTGACACTGTCACACCATCTACTGATCAAGATTCAAGTGGTGATGGTGAAGGTCTTGACCCCCCCCTCCATGATCGACCATGGATTGAGCTGTATGGTAAAGGTTAAGTTTTTAATCTCTTGATATAATTTGATGTTTAAACCCTATTGTAATTCAAATGACTTTTATCCTATAGGTTTATTCCATCTAGGGTTGCTTCCCAAGCCATCACACGTTCAATTAAGCAACAGTTTCTAAGTCCATGGCCTACTTGAGGAGCAATTCCTGATAACGATAGAAAGGCATTCTGGGAGCGCTTTCAGGTGAACAATCTATTTAACTAATTGTCCCTCTTATTTGAGTATGTTCTGTAATCAATGTTTGTTCTCTTTAATGTTACAAATGAAGGTGCAGTGGAAACCTGAACATGAAAGTCAGATACACAGAAATTTCCACATGAAAGCATCTCATCGACTGTCAGAGATGTTTAGGGATGCCCGAAATGCAGGACAACGCCCTTACTGGATGGGTGAACAAATTTGGAACTCTTTACTCGCTCATTGGAATACAGTAGAGTTTCGCAATAAATGTGTCAAAGCCCAGAGGAACAGAGCGTCTGAAAGGGGTGGCACCCTGCATACTGGTGGGTCGATCACCATTCATGAGCATGCCATTCGTATGGTATAATTTCATTACATAACTTTTTCTTTCATATATAAGTTATGTATTTATTTCATACGTACTTGATATAATTCTAAATTATGTTACAAGCACAAGCTCTGGGACGGGCGGTCCATGTTGATGAGGTCTTTGCACAGACTCATGTAAGGAAGGGCACTAATCAATTCGTTGATGAAAGATCTCGGAAGACTCATGTAAGCAAATAACATTATTACTATTACTAATTTTTCAGTTAAGTTATTCTATCATTCCCTAACATTGCTTTTTTAATCTTTCAACAGGAAGAATTTTCTACGAGACTTTCACAAGTTAGATCTGAACATGAGTCAGCTCCTACACCAGATGATGCCAGTAATGCAGAAGATGACATCCGTAGGACACAGTGCTGGATCGACATCGTTGATGGGAAGAAAAAGGGACGAGTGTACGGTGCAGGACAACTTGCTGCAAACTATACAGCATCGAGAGGAGGTACTCTGAAGCACCAACCTTCTTCTTCCACCACTACTCCTGACGAGGTCGTTCTCCGCCTCACGCAGGCACTGCAGCAATGTGACCAGGAAATCACTGATTTGAGAGCAGAGTTTACAAACTTTAAGGCCCTGGTCATGAGAGTGTTGCCTGCTACTTCACAGGATGATTTAGTTATCCCTCCGACCCAGCCACAACCCTCCTCGTCACCTGCTATCCCTCAGCAGCCCACATCAGTCCAACAACCCTCATCAGTCCAACCCACACCAGTCCAACCCACACCAGTCCAGCCATCAATAGAGGACCAGGATGATAAAGATCATTCTGATGATAACTATGTACATTATTAGTCACCTGCTTCTTATTACTTGTTATAGAAACATTTGAATATTAGAACATTTGGAGTTTAGATAATTTCGATGTTAGATGAACTTGGTGACTTTGAATGTTAGAACATCATTAAGATTGATTGTTTTATGTTTTAACTATAAATACATGTTCTATGGATTAATGGATATTCTATAGATTATTGTATGTTCTATGGATATTGATCACCAATTGCATCTTTCAGATGCACATTATGTAGGTCTGTATGTGCTTGAAAACTGTTTAGCAGGTCTGTTTGTGATTGAAAACTGTTATGCAGGTATGTTATATGTAGTTGGTTTCGCCAGAACACATTTGTCCCTTACATTTCCCTCCAAATTACCGAAGGCTTTTGCCCTTCGGTAAATTCCCACGTTAGGCACTTACCGAAGGCCGTTGCCCTTCGGAAATTACCGAAGGCTTCTGCCCTTCGGAAATTACCGAAGGCTTCCGCCCTTCGGAAATTACCGAAGGCTTATGCCCTTCGGAAATTACCGAAGGCGTTCGCCCTTCGGAAATTACCGAGGGCTTTTGCCCTTCGGTAATTACCGAAGGCTGCCCTTCGGAAATTACCGAGGGCTTTTGCCCTTCGGTAATTACCGAAGGCTGCCCTTCGGTAATTACCGAAGGGCAAAAGCCCTCGGTAAATGTTAGCGACAAGGGATTTACCGAGGGCTCTTTGGTCGTCGATAAGCCTTCGGTAATTACCTTCTACCGACGGTTTTTGGCTGTTTCCGAGGGATTCTGGCCTTCGGTAATGCCCTTGTTTTTTGTAGTGTATATATATATAATTATTTACATATAAAGCTTAAGTGTATGGCTAGATTAAAAGTTATTTAACGACAGCATGATCATATGTTGCTAAGAGTGGGATAGAACAGAGACAAGGGAAAAAGAAAGGTTCTATTATTATTGAAATCAAATCTTCGACGTTTTCATTTTTCTTTTGAATGAACCCATAAAACGTTAGTTTATACTGGCTTCGACGTTTTATTATTTAGTTCCTTTTTTATTATTTTTTCTTTTTCTTTTAAACAACCCACATAACGTCAGATTCTTCTTTGCGTTCGACGTTTTATTTGTCAGAAATTATGTTTGTAATTTTTTCATTTAAACCATCTGATAAAACAATTTTAGGAAAACTTACAAAATGAATCATTCAAAAATGATCAAATTGTGTATTTGTATAGAGTTAAGAATTATATTTATAGAGTCAATTCAAAACCTTTGGTAACAGCACAAAATTAATGCTCACAAACCTTTCACATCAAAGTCCCCTAGAGTTCGACGTTCTATGGGAATTTAAAAAAGAAAAAGAAAAAAAGGAGCGACATTCGAATAACGAATAATACATCAGATGCCCAAAGGAATTTGACGTTTATTGTTGGATTAAAAGAAAAAAAGAATTAAACCAAAAAAACACTTTGGAAGTTTGAAGAAATTGACGTCAACCTCTTCATTTCTAGCAGCAAACTGCATTTTTCCATATATCATTTAAGCAGTCTGGCTTTTATTATTGAAGTCAAGGGTCACCCATATCAGGCCTTTCCCAACAGTCATTCTTTTTTTTCTATAAATACAGTTTTGGATTATGTTGTTGGGGTTTCCGACTTATCCTATCCACTCTCATATATTCATGAATTCATCTTTCTTCATTAATGTTAATGCCACTTTCTAATTTACCTTAAACCTGATGTCTCAGTGAAGAAAGCCTACTCCTAATCACTAGTTTACAATGTCTTGTTTCCCTAACAATTATTCATGCATTACATTCGCATAGAAGCTTAAAGGCAACCGATCCTCCTATTCCTATGTCTAGGTAATATTGCTTCCGGGAGAATTTCCCCAGTTCTAGATTTACCTATATGTGTCCATATAAATAACATCAATGATCATGCAATTGAATGAGTTAAACAAAGCATGCATAGAGTGTAGAAGAAAAACCCTAACAATTAATAAAGCAAAGCATATAAAATATAGAACCAATTCAATACATGAGAGTTTCAAAGGATTACATCGGTTCCCCAACAACAATGGAGGTTTAGTTCACCATAGACATGGTGAAACTAGATGAAAAACAATGAAAGAATGAAAGATAGAACCCTAGAATTTGAAGAAAGGAGCTTCCGCATCCAAAGTCCGCCTCTAAGGGGTGAAGAAAGTGTGATTTTGCCTCTTTCTGTCAAAAGATACCAACCCTAGGTCGACTAAACCCTTATATAGTTTATTAAAAATTACATAAAATAGGCCCAACCCCAATTAAATGGCGCTCAACGACAGTTTGGCGCTCAACAATAAGTGCGGTTCTTTAGAATGACGCTCAACGGCAGTTTTAACCCTCAGCGGTGACTACGGTGCTTCAGAATGCCGCTCAGCAGTAAGTTACGCTCAGTGGTGACTGCGGCTCTTCTTTTGTGCACTTTTACTTCCTTTCTTGAGTCCAGCACCTTACTACTTCAACTTCTTTCATCTAATTCATCTTAATTCATGCCAAAACAAGGAAAACCAAGCATAAAACCCATCCAACTCTCTTATTTCCAAAACTTAATCAAAAGCATGATTCCAAGCTAGTTTCTAAGTCATAAAAGTTGTTTTTAATATCAAAATTAAGTATAAAAATAAAAGTTTTTCAACCGTTATCACAACCCTAAACTTAGAACTTTGCTTGTCCTCAAGCAAACAAGATGTAACTCAGTCTTCCACCATTCAATACAATGGTTCAACACATTCACTCCACTATCACAATGTCACATGAATCTTGCCTTTTCAAGATTCGAGGTCGAATCCTCTCCAACCTGGGGGATGATATGATCATAAATGGGGCAACAATGAAGAGTTTCAAAGTGACAAAAGCACAAAAAGAGTAGAATAGATTTCATAGGCTTGTATTTGCCTCTTTGTTTTCTTTTTGTTAGTTCTAGTTGAATAAACGCTTATAAACCCTTTTTTTTCCTTTTAACACAAGTGTCGCAACCGGAATCGCGACGGGACGACGATCCAAAAAAAGAAACGGGTTTTGAAAAGAGATTTTGGAGTCGCCACCATAGTTTATTCTGGAAAACTACGGAAAAAACATAAAATGATAAGACACGGTCCGCGAAAACCAGATTCTGGGTTCGGGAGTCGGTTACGCGTAGGGAAGGTGTTAGCACCCTACAACGCCTGCCCTAAGGCAATACCTTTAACTAAATGCACGAATATGATGTGGTTTTCAAAATGAGTCACTATCCCCTAAAATAAAATTCTAAATAAACAAAATATATTTTTTAGCTTTTTTGGGTCCGACAAGGATTGACCTTGCTCCTACGTATTCTCATTCAAAATGAGAAATCAGGGTTACGTAGTTCTTTTAGAAACTGCTTGAAAATTTTGTTTGAGGAATTGTTTGAGAAATTTGTTTGAGAAATGGATTATGGATAAATTTGGATTGTTGGGGAAGTGAACCTGACAAGGACTAGCCTTGCTCCTACGTATCTCCACTTTTGATGGAGAATCAAGGATCACGTAGTTCTGGCCAAAAGATTGTTTGTTTGCTTTAAAGTGTTGATGTTTTTGGCTTTTGAATATTTTATATATATTTTTTTATATTTTTGAGGAAAAAGAAGGTAATGAGTACTAGGCCGATGCGGACGGTCACACGAGTACTCATACCTTTAGAATTATATTTAAATATTTTTAATTATTTTTTTTTAAAAGAGAAATAACGATATTAAGCACTAGGACGATGCGAACGATCACACGAGCACTCATACCGTTATCTACTTATTTAGGGAGACTTGAGAGTATTGAGTGCTAGGCTGATGCGGACGATCGCACGAACACTCATACCATTTTTTAATTTTTTACATTAATGATATTAAGTACTAGGCTGATGCGGACGATCGCACGAGTACTTATACCATTATTTAATTTTTAGATCAAGAGTATTAAGTACTAGGCTGATGCGGACGATCACACGAGTACTTATACCATTATTTAATTTTTCCATTATTTAATTTTTAGAAAGACTTGAGAGTATCGAGTGCTAGGCTGATTCGGACGATCGCACGAGCACTCATACCATTATTTTGCCCTTCGTTTTTTTTCTAATTTTTGCTATATAAAATTGTAAGAATAATAGTTATATTTACATTGGGTTTAATAAAAATTATATTTATGTATGTATTTAAAATAAAATAATATAATAATGATATTCACATAAAGAAAAATAACGTATAAAACATAAAATAAATAATAAAAGAGAAATATATTCAGTTTATTATATTTTTTTTACTTTTATAATTATATTTTTTGTGATTTTTATATATAAAGATAAAGGTTTAAAATAGAAAATAAAATTAGCAGCGTAATAACAATAAAACAATTAGTACAATGAAGGAAAATTAAAAAAGGTGCAGTAAGCAATTAAGAATGTATATGTAGTGATTAATATGTAACAGATAAAATTAAAACCGGCAAACATAAATAAAGGACAAAACACAGGCACAAGACATAATGATGTGGGGTTAAAATAGAGAGCACGCGAAGATAATAGTAATATATAAAAAAAAATTATAATTAGGAAAATAAAATAAGATTGCAGATAGTAAAATCCAATGAGAGCAAAGAGTGAGGTAAAACCAGAGGTGTGGAATGGGAGCAATGCTTGAAACGGGAGGGCAAAATGGGAGCACACGGGCTAGGCCCAGAGCCCCTTTGTTCAGAAACTCATTAGGGTTCGAGTGAAATCTACCAGCAGCATCCAAGACCCAGGTTTCTTTTCCCCTTCCACTTGAATCCAAAAAAAGAGCCGAGAGAGACCTAAGACTTCCTTCGAAGAAGGTAACCCAAGGAGGTTTGCCTCCCCTGCGCGCGCACGCATCACCGCGTCCACCGACCGATGCCACCCATCCAAGGCCGCCCTTCTCCGTCGAGTTCGGAGCCACCGGTCTCACGTTTTGCTTCTACCACTACCTTCCCCTCCCCGTCGTTCGTGGAGTCAAACTCTTCTACTCGGAATCCAAACTCACCGCCAACAACTACCCTCCCGTTGGTCCCGTTGGTATTATTATGGGCATCAGTCTTGGGGTTTTGATGATGACTGTGTCCTGAGTGGGGGGAAGGATGACTGGGTGACTGAGAATGGAGTTTGAAGTTCAGGTCTTGGAGATCAAGAGTTGGAGGTGAAAACGAAGAGGGAAGGGATGAAGATAATGACCGTGGTCGTGCGGTGTTGGCCTTGAGGCATGGTTTGGGTCCTTGTTTTTTTAAGAGACCTTGTTGTTGTTGTTGCAATGAATACTGAAGGAGCTCTTGATCGTTGTTCCCCCTAGAGCCACGGTTTCTTCCCCCTCCCTTCCATCTCGTGCCCTTTTCTTGTGCTTCTTCTGTATGCGCCCAATTGCTTTGTACCAACGTCTCTGCCAATCCGTATGCCAAAACCGCCTCTGCCAGCACTTTTACTCTCTGCAGAAAATCATTTTTGTCCCCTCTCGCTCCAACACGCACACATTTTTTTCTTCTTGTTTTTTAGTTATATTAATTATATTAAAATAAAATAAAATATAAAGAGGTAAAACAAAACAAAAAACAAAAAATGAAAAGAAATAATAAATGAAGGGGAGAATAAAATAAAATAAGATAACTTATATAAATAAAGATAGAATAAAAATAAAATAATAATAGATAACAAAAAATAAATAAATAATAAAAAGGGATAAAAATGAAAATAAATATAAAAATAAAATTGATAAAAAAATAAAAATAAATAAATAATAAAACATAGGAGAACATATTAAAGTAAAGCCAAAAATCAATCCAGACGAAATTCGGTATTGACAGTTGCCCCTCTTTACTTAGATTTTACTAGATAATATGACAAACTACGTTTTTATATTATCAGAGTAAAAGATAAGTAAAGATAGAAATACTAATTTCGTCTGGATTTCAAAGAGAATGAGAGAGAATAACAACCAATTTCAAGCATATAATGACCGAATTCAGGAAGGAGATTACAACGCAGGAAAAAAAAAACTTGGCCAATGCCCAAAGAGAGGCGATTCACCAAACAAAAACTTGGATTCAACCATTGCCAAGCAGAGGGCCGTTAATACAACAACAAGATGAGATTAGACCATTGCTTAGCAGAGGGTCAACACATAAAACGAAAACCTGGATTCGACCATTGCCTTGCAGAGGGCCAATATCGCAGAAGAAAACTTGAATTCGACCATTGCGAAGCAGAGGGCCATTTAGAAAAACTAAAATCTGGACTTGACCATTGCCTTGCAGAGGGCCGATAGCACAAAACAAAAACTGGATCCGACCATTATCAAGCAGAGGGCCGGTAACACAGAACAACAAGCTGAATTTGACCATTGCCGAGCAGAGGGTCAACAACACACAGCAACAAGCTGAAATTGACCATTGCCGAGCAGATGGCCAGTAATACAACAACGAGATGGGATTAGACCAATTCTTAGCAGAGGGGCAACAACATAAAACGAAAACCGGATTCGACCATTGCCTAGCAGAGGGTCAAAACATAGAAGAGAACCGGGTTCAACCATTGCCTAGCAGAGTGTCAATACCGCAGAAGAAAACTTAAATTCGACCATTGCCAAGCAGAGGGCCGTTAGAAAAACTAAAATCTGGACTTGACCATTGCCTTGCAAAGGGCCAATATCGCAGAACAACAACCTGGATTTGACCATTGCCTTGCAGAGGGCCAATATCGCAGAAGAAAACTTAAATTCGACCATTGCCAAGCAGAGGGCCGTTAGAAAAACTAAAATCTGGACTTGACCATTGCCTTAGAAAGGGCCAATATCGCAGAACAACAACCTGGATTTGACCATTGCCTTGTAGAGGGCCAATATTGCAGAAGAACAACCTGGATTTGACCATTGCCTTGCAGAGGGCCAATATCGCAGAAGAAACTTAAATTCAACCATTGCCAAGTAGAGGGTCGTTAGAAAAAACTAAAATCTGGACTTGACCATTGCCTTGCAGAGGGCCAATATCGCAGAAGAAACTTAGATTTCACCATTGCCTAGCAGAGGGTCGATATCGCAAAACAACAAACTGAAATTTGACCATTGCCTTGCAGAGGGCCAATAGAAAAAGAGAAAACTAGATTTAGGGTGCCAGGCGAAACTGGGCTTGGGGGCCAATAAATTGGGCTTGGGGGCCAATGTGAAAACTGGGCTTTGGGGGCCAGTGTGAAAACTGGGCTTTGGGGGCCAGTGTGAAAACTGCGCTTTGGGGCCAATGCAAAAACTGGGCTTAGGGGGGCCAGTGTGGACTGGGCTTTGTGGGCCAGTTTAGAAACTGGGCTTTGGGGGCTAGTGTGGAAACTGGGCTTTGGGGGCCAGTGTAAAAACTGGGCTTTGTGGGCCAGTGTGGAAACTGGGCTTGGGGGCCAATGTGAAAAATTGGGCTTGGGGCCAGTGTGAAAACTGGGTTTTGGGGGCCAGTGTGAAAACTGGGCTTGGGGCCAGGCGAGCTGGGCTTGGTGGGCCAGTGTGGAAATTGGGCTTTGTGGGCCAGTGGAAACTGGGCTTTGAAATTTTGGAAATCTTGAAATTTGTAATTTTGTGAAATGCCTTTGTTTTTGTAATTTTTGACAGAAATTTGATTTTTGAAAAGACATCAAGGCGTTGAAACCCTTCATTACAAAGTATTAAAATCTTGATGTGGGATCAGGATGTCAAGACCCTAATATGAGAGAAAAAGTTTGATCGAAATGAAACAAAAGACTTGAAAGAGAAAATCTGAACGTTATTCTTTTTGTGTTTTTGAAGAAGGATTCGACAACCATTCATATGAATGAAGAGGGTTTCGATCAGAAAGATTTTCTTTTGATGGATGGATGCACATATGAAAAACATTTGCTTTGTTTTGTGTTTCCTCTTTTTTTTTTTTTGCTTGAGTCATTCATCTTACTTGCAATCATCATCAAACTGATCTTTATTTTCAATGTTTTGTGAAAGTGAGGAATGTCATACATCCAGGTCTAAAGTTTGAGATAATTACATTTTGACTTTCTTTCGTGACATCAATGCACGCATGCTTGAATTCACTAGCAAGTGAGAAAAATGACAGATGTTTAGGATGGTTTGGAGAAGACTAGGACAACCATGTGGGCACATCATTCCCCATACACTCCTCGCCGGAGATGTGATATGTGAATGTCAAAGTGAAACGGGATATCCCGAAAGTTGCCCAAGTTTGGTGCTTAGGAAAATGAGCATGGGGTATGGATCTTTGAAAATTCGGGTGAAAAATTCAAGTAAGATCCGTAAAACTGCCGAGTCTTGAGATTATGGGTTGGTGAAAAACTCTTGTGAGACTCACAAAGCTGCCCCTCTTTATTTATCGTGGTATGGGTTGATGGAAAACTCGTATGAGACTCACAAAGTTGCCCTAGTTTTTGGCACGGGGTTATGTTTGGAAGAGGTAGTGGGCATGAAAAGGATTGGTTAAAAGGATGACCCCAATTGGTTTGATTTTCTTTTGCATGCTGCTGGCTGGTTGGCAAAGAGATCCCTTCTTCCCGAGACATTACTTTTTCTTTTCCTTTTTTTTTTATTCATTTTCAATTTTTTTTGGACACATTGCAAGTCATTTCGTCTTATCGCAAAATTAAGCTTTATGAAAATTTGAGCAAACATTATTCAATCTGTGTGGACTTTATTAGGCTTGTAATGTGGCTAGGGCTAGAAGGTATCGAAAGAAAGGCTTAAAGGCCCAAATGAATGCTTGTCGGTTATTTTTTTGAAACAAGGGTTATCATCTAGCATTGTGTCAACAATTTGATCTTTTGAGCACTCTTCTTTTTTTCTTGAACTTTGTTTTTCATTCACCTCGTTTATCACCACTTTGTGATTTTTTTCTTTTGTTTTGTTTTTGTTCTTTTTTTTGTTTACCCTTTTGAAGGATTCTCTCGTTTGATCATTCAGTGCTCTTCGTCTGCTTCCCGAGTTGACTCATACTGATGATAACCCTTGCTTGGGAATAATTTTGAAAAAGAATTTATTTTTGGCTCAAACGGGGTAACAATGGTTATAGTTTTTGCTTTTTGGATAAAGAAAGAAGGCCACACATCATTTTGAACTCTGATTGCTTTATTTTCAAAAGATTAATTCTACGATTAGATGACCTCAACATGACTCATTTTTCTTCTTCTTTCTAGACCGCCCTTTCGAGTTTTCAATCTAGTGGACTTATTCTCCTTTTGAAAGTTCTTTTGTTTGTCTCAATGGATTCAGGGATCACCCAGAGGGCAAAAGGGGAGGACATGGGCTAGGCCCAGAGCCCCTTTGTTCAGAAACTCATTAGGGTTCGAGTGAAATCTACCAGCAGCATCCAAGACCCAGGTTTCTTTTCCCCTTCCACTTGAATCCAAAAAAAGAGCCGAGAGAGACCTAAGACTTCCTTCGAAGAAGGTAACCCAAGGAGGTTTGCCTCCCCTGCGCGCGCACGCACCACCGCCTCCACTGACCGATGCCACCCATCCAAGGCCGCCCTTCTCCGTCGAGTTCGGAGCCACCGGTCTCACGTTTTGCTTCTACCAATACCTTCCCCTCCCCGTCGTTCGTGGAGTCCAACTCTTCTACTCGGAATCCAAACTCACCGCCAACAACTACCCTCCCGTTGGTATTATTCTGGGCATCAGTCTTGGGGTTTTGATGATGACTGTGTCCTGAGTGGGGGGAAGGATGATTGGGTGACTGAGAATGGAGTTTGAAGTTCAGGTCTTGGAGATCAAGAGGTTGAGGTGAAAACGAAGAGGGAAGGGATGAAGATAATGATCGTGGTCGTGCAGTGTTGGCCTTGAGGCATGGTTTGGGTCCTTGTTTTTTTAGGAGACCTTGTTGTTGTTGTTGCAATGAATACTGAAGGAGCTCTTGATCGTTGTTCCCTTGGAGCCACGGTTTCTTCCCCCTCCCTTCCATCTCGTGCCCTTTTCTTGTGCTTCTTCTGTATGCGCCCAATTGCTTTGTACCAACGTCTCTACCAATCCGTATGCCAAAACCGCCTCTGCCAGCACTTTTACTCTCTGCAGAAAATCATTTCTATCCCCTCTCGCTCCAACACGCTGATGGACAAATTTATGAACACCAAATTATGATGTCACAAACTTGTTTTCAATCGGCAAGTATCGCCGAATCGTTCAAGTAATAAACTTGGTTTGACCAAGTATCGTTCTTCCCAAAGGACTCACGGCCTAGTTTAGTTATGTGGTTTCTTAATTAACTAAGACTTACAAACGAAATAATTGGGGTTTAAAATGCAAGACAGAAAATAAATATGTATGCATGAATTTTGATCAATGGCAAAAAGCAAAAGATAAACACTTTCAATGAAATTTATGTATGGATATGTTGTTGGGGGTCAATTTCATCTTATCCACTCTCATATATTTTAGGAATTCAACAATCAAATCATCATTGTTAATGCCACTCTCTAATGTACCTTTCTAGAAGGCTTCTCCCTAATCATGAGTTCATACAATTCCTAGCATTCCTAATGATCAGTTCATAAGTTCAGGAGCTTAACGACAACCAATATAAAATTGGGAGAAATTCCCCGGATCTAGACTTCCCCGTACGTGTCCGTATCGACAAAACCAATAATCATGCATCGAATGAGTTAAACAATGCAAGCATTAAGCAAAGAGGAAAAACCCTAACTAATGATGAAAGAAAGCATAAGTCTTAATTAAAAGATGTAAAAACAGATTCCATATATGAGAGTTTCACAAGATTACATTGATTCCCCAACAAACATACAGAGTTTAGTTCACCATATTCATGGTGAACCTTGATGAATTACAATGAAAGAATGAAAGAATAAACCCTAAAAAGGTGAAGAGGAAGCCTCAGCATCCAAGATCCTCCTTCAAAGGGGTGGAAGAGAGAGTGTTTTCTTCGTTCCAGCCAGAGATACCTAACCCTAGGAAACCCTAAAGCTTATGTATTATTCGTAAATTACAAAAAGTCAAGTCCAAGCCCATTAAAGTGCCGCTCAGCGGTAAAATACCGCTCAGCGGTGAGTACGTGACTTGTTTTCTCCCCTCAGCGGCCATTTTGCCCCTCAGCGGACCTTACGTGACTTCCAGAGTGCCGCTCAGCGGTAAAATACCGCTCAGCGGTGAGTGCGTGACTTGTTTGCTCCCCTCAGCGGCCATTTTGCCCCTCAGCGGACCTCCCGCAAGCTCCTGAGTGCCGCTCAGCGGTAAACTGCCGCTGAGCGGTGACTTCGACTTCTCCTTTTGCACTTTTTATTGTCTTTTCTGATTTCATCTCTCTCCTTCTTCACTTCTTTCACCAAATTCACCTTAAAACCTGCACAAAAACACTGAAATCAAGCATAAACCTGTCCAGCTCTCTTATTTCTAAAAACATGAGGAAAAACATGATTTCAAGCTAGTTTCTAAGTGTAAAGGTTGCTTTTAGTGTCAATTTTAATCATGAAAATAACAGTTTTTCAACTGTTATCACAACCCCAAACTTAAAACTTTGCTTGTCCTCAAGCAAACAAGATGTAACTCTATCTTCAACCAATTCATATGATGATTCACTCATTCTAAAAATCCTCTTTTTCAAGATAAGTAACAACTTCACTCAAACTTATGACCAAGAGTTCAATCAAGATGTGCACATGCTTTAGTGTTCACAAAGTCTTTTGAATTCCAACAAATGCTATTTTCATGAATGATCAATCAATTAAGCATGGATGTTCATGTGTTCATGTGATATTTCCTCACTAAGTCAAGTGTTTCACTCACACTCAAGTGTATAAGAAATGATCACTCATTCACTCTACTATCACAATGTTACATGAATTAACTTTGCCTTTCATTTTACCACAATCAAAAACATTCACAAGCATGCATCATCACAAGGACTTTTCTATGGCTTATAATGTGGCTGGGCTAACAAGAAAATTGGTTTTTCTGGATCACAAAATCCTTGAGTTAAGAGAATCATACAACACAATCATCTTATTCTTTCCCAACTTTCTTTTGCCTTTGCATTGAGCTTTGCTTCTTTTTCTTTTCTTTTCTTTTTCTTTGCATATTCTTACTTTTTACTCTTAGCTCAATGCTTTTCATGTTTTCCCAACAACCCCAAACTTGAACATTTAACAATACCACACAAGATTTTCTACTTAACTCAAGGTAAAGATTTTTCAATCAAAGGTTTCAGTGTATATTCAAGGCTAAGGGTTCAAAAGGATTGAACACAAAGTGTTCTCTTTTAGTGGGCTAATTTTTACAAATTTGGCCAATAAAAAGGTTTCCAAAACGGCCTTGATCATATGATGCAAAACAAGCAATTGATTCAATCATAGAAAACCTGGGCAAAACCATTCATGCTTTCAAAGTAATAGCATTCAACAATAACAACTCTGGAGCTCAAAATCTCACATATAAGCTCATTCAAATTTTGACATACACATCCTGCTTAATTTCACAATCACAATCATGATATCATGCATTTGTTCACAAAGCTTGTGAATCACCTATATAAGCATTTTAATGTGCACATCATCTTAACATCAGTTAATCATAAGCATCATTCAGTATTACTTATCACACAATCACAGTTAATAGCAAACCATCACAAGAAACCAGGTTTCAAATAGAGTACATCAAACCCTAATCTAAAAAAACAGAAACAAATAAGTTCAGAAAACTTAAACCACAAAACATAAGCACATGATAGCATTCATCAGTAAATGCTATCTCAGCTCCTCATCAATCTGAGCTGTCCTCTGTATCTTCCTCTTCCTCCTCATCTTCATCATCTTCAAATGCATCATCCTCATCAGCTTCATCTTCTTCCATATCTATAGCTGAAGCTTCAGCTGCTTCAGTTCCTCCTCCATGCACTGGTTCCTCTGGCCATGCTACCACATTATGGAATTCATCCATAGTCCACCTGTGGGCTGGAGGTGTATCATACATCCCCACAATCATCTCAACAGTAGCCACCTGCCCTCTGTGAATGGACTGCAACTGAGCCCCTATAAGAGACATATACATGTCCCTCATCTGGAATGGCTCTGCTTCATGTGTCTCAGCAGATGTCTGGCTCTGTGCTGGCCCTCTCTCTCTACGAGCACGGCGTGGTGGAACTGGCTGAGCTGCATCATCACCTCCACAGTACTGTCTATAGTAGGCCTCATCAATAGCTTTTCTTGGCCTCTCAAAAGGTGGAGCAGAAGTGTCCACCCCAGCTATCTTACAAAGGTGCGTGATCAAAGAAGGATGTCCTAGTGGTGCTTTGTTGTTTGAAGTATTGGCGCACACACTAATCTCATCAGCTATCACCTGCCCAATATTAACATTCAAGTTTCTGATAGCACAGTAGATGAAGAATGCCCTGCTGAGAGTAATATCTGACACATGTGAACATGGCTGAATGTTGGCATGAGAAAACGCCATCCAATACTTTGCAAGAGGAGTCAAATCTGTCCTCCTAATGTTAACCACTGAGCCAGATCGATTCCTTTGGAAGTGTCCTCCAAGTATACATAGTACTCTCTCCACATCCTCATAATCAGCACCTTCCTCCATGCAAAGAGCAAACTGGCACTGCTCACCAGCCCATACAGTGTCCAGAAAGTTATTAATTGAATCAGGATCATACCTGATAGCATGGCCTCTGACATAGCCCAAATAATTCTCAGCTGGATAATCACCAATCTTCTTTGCATTGGTATAAAATTCCTTAACCACAACTATGTTGGCAGGTGCAGGATAAGTGGCTAGCTTTCCCCAGTCATTCCCTAAAACTTGCTCTCCAAATTGAGGAGCAAGGTTAGGTATCATTCCAACCTTTCTCTCCATCAGCAGTCTCCTGTCCTGAACCACTTTAAAGTGCTTCTCATGTTTCCTAGAGAGGAACCTGCTAGAGTGGGGTTGCTCTGGTTCCTTTTCCTTTCTCTTGGTTGCCATGGTTTTCAATCTTTTTCCTGATGAGGATGCCATTCCTACATTCAAAACACAAATACAAAACCACAGAACATGATGTTAATCATTAGTAAAACACAGAACACAACTCCTTTCGAAGCTAAACCACCGCTGAGGGCCAGAATTCCCCCTCAGCGCCACCAGTACCACATTCCATAACACAAAAAACCAGAAAAACCAAATCTGGCAGAGTGCCGCTCAGCGGCAGTTTACCCCTCAGCAGTAACTCTGCAGATTTTTGAAAAACCTATTTTAAAGCTTTCCTAACTCCACCCAAATGCAATTTTCAGTTTTCCAATTCATAATCATGGAGTTTAATCGGTTCAAACATCAAATATATCATCAAATCATGCCAAGAAATCAAAACCCCTAAATCTTCATGCTTTGACCATCATATTCAAAATCAAAACCCTAGAATGAACAAAATGCATTTTACTTACTTGGGTGGAGATACTAGATGCAATGAGAATGCTTCCAAGCTAGAATGCTCTCTTCCAACCCCAAACTTTGATGGCACACTAGTGAAAAAGTGAGAGGAAGAGAAATTTTCTGAAGAGGGAAGAGTGAAAAGATGTGGAAAACCTTGGAGAAGGTATGTGGGAGTGTTTGTGCAAAGAAAAGTCTGAAAGTGTGAAAGAATGCGCAGCTTAGGGTTTAAAAATACCCTAATGGGCTCGGGTCCCGCTAAGGGGAACTAAAACCCTATTCTGCGAGAGTACCGCTCAGCGGTAAAGTACCGCTCAGCGGCACTTTCGTGAAGTGCTCTTCTCCTTCTTTTCTTAACCTACGTGCCTCCTAGACATGCCCCTCACTGGTTCCCTGCAATTCAATGTTCACAATGCTTATGCAAACCCTAAAAATAAACAAACAGAATTATTCAATCAACTGGGTTGCCTCCCAGGTAGCGCTTGTTTAACGTCACGAGCCTGACCCAAAATCCTCCAGCACCCTTCAGTAGATGCAAATCTTTCTTACCAACACCCATCAGTAGGTGTATACAAACATAGTATCCTTCAGTAGATACTCTTCCGCCTAACATCCATCAGTAGATGTAAACCCTGTAACAAACTTATAACAAAAACAAAAATACCCAAAAGTTCAAAATTACATCACCAAACCAAAAATTAAAAGTTCTTAAATCACTGGGTTGCCTCCCAGCAAGCGCTCTTTTAACGTCACTAGCTTGACCCAATAAAGCTCATGTTCCATCTTCTTTTTCTTCTTTCTACTGAACTTCTTCAGAAATTTGATCAAACCAGGAACCTGTTGTAGTGTCTCAATCATAGGAACTTTAATCTCCAATTTCTTGAAGATTTCCATGAACCACTTAAATTTATTTTCCTTCCTATGATACTTCTTTGGATGAGGAAGAGGTTTTTCATATGATTCTTTCTTTTTTTCTCTCGTCCTCTTTTTCTTTTCTCTCACTTTCTTTTTTTCTTTTCTTTTTCTACTCACTTTCTCAATCTTCACACAAATTTTCTCTTCTTTCTCTTTTCTCTCTTTTCTCTCTTCTCTCTCTTCTTTTTCCAACTCAACTTTTTCAACATTTACACTCACTAGCATTTCACACTCTTCCCCGGGGTTAACCTCAGTATTAGCCCCATAATTCTTGTCAAGCCTTTCTTCCAACTGCTTAGTAATCTGACCCATTTGAATCTCCAAGTTCTTGATAGCAGCTTCAGTGCTCTTTTGAGAAGATTCAGTTTTCTGTATGAATTGCTGAAGAGTTTCTTCCAACCTTGCTGATCTTTCATTAAGTGTAGACATTTGTTGCCATAAGGTTGGTTGTTGCTGTTGTTGCTTGTGAAATGGCCCTGATTGTCCAGCTTGCCTACTTTGTCCTTGACCAATACTTGGGTGTGGTTTCCACCCTTGATTGAAATTCCCCTGACAGTATGGAAATTGATTAGCCATGAAGTTAACATCCTCTAAAGCTTCCACTAGAAAGGCGCATTGACCATTTATATGGTCACCACCACATAATTCACACATCTGTGGTTGAACCTGTGCAACAGTCTTTAACTCTTTTGGCAGTTGTGCAAGTATCTTTGTGAGATTCTCCAATTGTTGAGTTAGTATCTTGTTCTGTGCAAGCAAGGCATCATTGGTTTGTAACTGTAGAACTCCTTTCTGTTGCATAGGAGCTCCTCTTTCACTGTTGAGCTCATTATCACTAGTAGCCATATTTTCAATAATTTCTGTTGCTTCCTTTGGAGTTTTCCATTTAATGTTTCCTCCTGCTGAGGCATCAAGCATCATCTTGGTTTGTGAACCAAGACCTCCAAGGAAGGTAAGGACTACTTCCACTTCATCAAATCCATGCGTGGGTGTTTTTCGTAGCAAGCTTTTGTATCTATCCCATGCATGACTGATAACAGTTGAAAAACTGTTATTTTCATGCTTAAAGTTGATACTAAAAGCAACCTTTAGACTTAGAAACTAGCTTGAAATCATGCCTTTTGTTTATATTTTCAGAAATAAGAGAGCTGGACAGGTTTATGCTTGATTTAAGTGTTTTTGTGCAGGTTTTGAGGTGAATTTGGTGAAAGAAGTGAAGAATAAGAGAGAGGACATTAGAAAAGACAAGAAAGAGTGCAAAAAGGAGAAGTCGAAGGCACCGCTCAGCGGCAAACTACCGCTGAGCGGCACTCAAGAGGTGACGTTGGAACCGCTGAGGGGCAAAATGGCCGCTGAGGGGAAGAAAGAAGACGCGCAATCACCGCTGAGCGGTAAATACCGCTGAGCGGCACTTTTTGGGCTTGGACTTTTGTAATCTTTTGTAACTCTAGATTAGTATATAAGGGCTTGCACGTCCTATAGTTAGGCATCTTTGGCAGAAACGAGGCAAACACTCTCTTTTTCACCCCTTTGAAGGAGGATCTTGGATGCTCAAGCTACCTCTTCACCTTTATTGGGTTTATTCTTTCATACTTTCATTGTAATTCATCTAGGTTCACCATGAATATGGTGAACTAAACCTTGTATGTTTGTTGGGGAGTCAAAGTAATCTCTTGAAGCTCTCATATATGGATTTGTTGAGTACATCTTTGAATTAAGACATATGCTTTCTTTCATCATTAGTTAGGGTTTTTCCTCTTTGCTCAATGCTTGCATTGTTTAACTCATTCTAATGCATGATTATTGGTTTTGTTGATACGGACACGTACGGGGAAATCTAGATCTGGGGAATTTCTCCCAATATTATACTGACAATATTATATTGGTTGCCTTAAGCTCCTGCGCAAAATAAACTAATCATTAGGAATGCTAGGAATTGTATGAACTATTTGATTAGGGAGAAGCCATCTAGAATGGTACTTTAGAGAGTGGCATTAACAATGATGATTTGAATGTTGAATTCCTAAAATGTATGAGAGTGGATGAGATGAAATTGACCCCCAACAACATATTCATTCATATATTCCATTGAAAGTGTTTATCTTTTGTCTTTGCCATTGATCAAAATTCATGCATACATGTTTATTTTCTGTCTTGCATTTTAAATCCAAATATTTCGTTTGTAAGTCTTAGTTAATCAAGAAACCACATAACTAAACTAGGCCGTGAGTCCTTTGGGAAGAACGATACTTGGTCTTACCAAGTTTTATTACTTGAACGATTCGGTCATACTTGCCGATTGTGAAACAAGTTTGTGACATCATATTTTGGTGCTTACAAATTTGTCCATCAAGTTTTTGGCGCCGTTGCCGGGGACTCGTGGTTTAACTGTTTAATTTGTGTGATTATTGATTATCTTTGACTTATTTTTTTTTATTTTATTTTAATTTCGAATTTTTATTTTATTTTATTTTTCTGTTTATATTTTTCAGTTTGTATTTTATTTGATTTTATTTTATATTTCTGTTTTCTGTTTTTCTGTTTTCTATTTTTATTTTCTGTTTTTTATTTTTCGGTTTTTATTTGATTTGATTTGATTTTATTTGATTAGATTAGATTTTATTTTATTTTATTTTATTTTCTGTTTGTATTTTATTTTATTTTATTTTATTTATTTTCTGTTTTTATTTTTCTGTTTTTATTTTTCTGTTTTTATTTCCTATCTTCTTATCTTTTCAATTATATCCTTTGATTTTTTTTTCTTTTCTTTATCTTTTTGTGCTAACAATTGTTTTTAGGGTTTTGTGCCTAATGTCTGCAGAATGCAATTCGGTCAAGAATTTAACTATATGGGCACTCAATTCTACCAAAGTAATCTCAACCACTGGTGGGAACATCACTCAAGTATGGATCAAAGCCAATCTTGGCAAGCTGCTGGACAATTTGAGAACCAACCACAACAACAATGGCAGCAACAACCCTTTCTATCAGGAAGTTTGGATAGGTTGGAGGACACCCTTCAACGATTTTTGAAAAATTCCGACTCTACTCAGAAAAGCATTGAAGAATCATTTAAAAGAATGGAAATGCACCTTCATTACATCAGTCAGAGATTGAATGATGATGTTAATACTGAAGTTAACCTTAAGGAGGAAGGGCAAGTCATTATCACTGAAAGTAACAAGATTCTTGATGAGGAAAAATTAGAGGAAGATGAGGAAAGGGTAGAGAGAAAAGAGAAAGAAGAGTTGAGTGAGAAAGATAAAGATGAAGAAAAAGAAAAAGAAGTGGTTGAGAGAGAAGAGAGAAAGAAAATTTGTGTGAAAATAAAGAAGTTGAGGAGAAGAAGAGAAGGGAAGAAAAAAATAAAAGAAAAGAAAAAGAGAAAATTTGGGGAGAGAAAGCGTAAGAAAAAGAAGATGAGAGGAAAGAAGAAGAAATCATATGAAAAATCACATCCTCATCTAAAGAAGAATCATAGGAAGGAAAAGAAATTCAAGTGCTTTATGGAAATCTTCAAGAAATTGGAGATTAAAGTTCCTATGATTGAGACATTGCAACAGGTTCCTGGTTTGATCAAATTTCTGAAGAAGTTCAGTAGAAAGAAGAAAAAGAAGAAGGAACATGAGCTTTACTGGGTCAAGCTAATGACGTTAAAAGAACGCTTGCTGGGAGGCAACCCAGTGGATTTAAAAACTTTTGATTTGGTTTTGTAACTTTTAAATTGTGGATATTATTCTGTAATTATTTTTTGTTGGATTTAGCATCTACTGAAGGATGCTAGGTGGTTAAGTATCTACTGAAGGATACTAAGTTTGTAACACCTACTGATGGGTGTTGGTGAGAAGATTTTGCACCTACTGATGGGTGCTGGTAAGTTTGAAACACCTACTGCTGGGTGTTGGTGGATTTTGGGTCAGGCTCGTGACGTTAAACAAGCGCTACCTGGGAGGCAACCCAGTTGATTGATTGTTTTCTGTTTGTTTATTTTTAGGATTTGCATAAGCATTTTTAACATTGAATTGCAGGGAACCTATGAGGGGTATGCTAGGAAGGCACGTAGGTCAAGAAAAGAAGGAGAAGGGCACATCAAGAAAGTGCCGCTGAGCGGCAATTACCGCTGAGCGGTACTATCGCAGATGGGCTTAAGTTCTCCTTAGCGGAACCCGAGCCCATTGGGGTAATTTTAAACCCTAAGCTGCGCGTTTTTACATTCTTTCAAGCTCTTCTCTGCACTAAGACTCCCACATATCTCCTCTTAGGTTTTCCCACATCTTTTTACTCTTCCCTCTTTAGAAAATTTCTCTTCCACTCACTTTTACACTAGTGTGCTATCAAAGTTTGGGGTTGGAAGAGAGCATTCTAATTTGGAAGCATTCTCATATCATCTAGCATCTCCACCCAAGTAAGTAAAATGCATTTTGTTCATTTTAGGGTTCTTGAAATTGACTGTGATTGTCAAAGCATGAATATTTAGGGGTTTTGATTTCTATGCATGATTTGATGATATATTTGATGTTTGAACCGATTAAACTGCTTGATTATGAACTGGAAAACTGAAAATTGCATTTGGGTGGAGTTAGGACAGTTTAAAAACGAGATTTGCAAAAATCTGCAGATCACCGCTGAGCGGCATTTACCGCTGAGCGGCACTCTGCCAGATTTGCTTTTTCTGGTTTGTTGCGTGTTTGAATGTGGCACTGGTGGCGCTGAGGGGAAATTCTGGCCCTCAGCGGTGGTTTAGCTTCAAAAGGAGTTTTGTTTTGTGTTTACTAATGATTAACATCATGTTCTGTGGTTTTGGATGTATGTTTGAATGCAGGAATGGCATCCTCTTCAGGAAAGAGATTGAAAACCATGGCAACCAAGAGAAAGGAAAAGGAACCAGAGCAGCCCCATAATGGCAGGTTCCTCTCTAGGAAACATGAGAAGCACTTTAGGGTGGTTCAGGACAGGAGACTTCTAATGGAGAGAAAAGTTGGAATGATACCTAACTTTGCTCCTCAATTTGGAGAGCAAGTGTTAGGGAATGATTGGGGAAAGCTAGCCACTTATCCATCACCTGCCAACATAGCTGTGGTGAAAGAATTCTACACCAATGCAAAGAAGATTGGTGATTATCCAGCTGAGAATTATTTGGGCTATGTTAGAGGCCATGCTATCAGGTATGATCCTGACTCCATCAATAACTTTCTGGATACTGTGTGGGCTGGTGAGCAATGCCAGTTTGCTCTTAGCATGGAGGAAGGTGCTGACTTTGAGGATGTTGAGAGAGTATTGTGCATACCTGGAGGACACTTCCAAAGGAATAGATCTGGCTCAGTGGTTAATATTAGGAGGACAGATTTGACTCCTCTTGCAAAGTATTGGATGGCATTTTCTCATGCCAACATTCAGCCATGTTCACATGTGTCAGATATTACTCTTAGCAGGGCACTCTTCATCTACTGTGCTATCAGAAACTTGAATGTTAATATTGGGCAGGTGATAGCTGATGAGATTAGTGTGTGTGCTAACACCTCAAACAACAAAGCACCACTGGGACATCCTTCTTTGATCACTCACCTTTGCAAGCTAGCTGGGGTGGACACTTCTGTTCCACCATTTGAGAGGCCAAGAAAAGCTATAGATGAGGCCTATTACAGACAGTACTGTGGAGGTGAGGAGGCAGCCCAGTCAGTGCCACCACGCCAGGCTCGTAGAGAGAGAAGGCCAGCACAGAGCAGGACTTCTGCTGATACTCATGAGGCAGAACCATTCCAGATGAGGGACATGTATATGTCTCTTATAGGTGCTCAGTTGCAGTCCATCCACAGAGGGCAGGTGGCCACGGCTGAGATGATAGTGGGGATGTATGATACCCCTCCAGCACACAGGTGGACTATGGATGAATTCCATAATGTGGTAGCTTGGCCAGAAGAACCATGGCATGGAGGAGCTGAAGCAGCTGAAGCTTCAGCCCGAGACATGGATGAAGATGAAGCTGAGGAGGAGGATGCATTTGATGAAGATGATGATGAAGAGGAAGAGGAAGATACAGAGAGCTCGGACTGATGAGGAGCTGAGATAGCATTTACTGATGAATGCTATCATATGATTATGCTTTTGTGGTTTAAGTTTTCTGAACTTATTTGTTTTTGTTTTTAGATTAGGGTTTGATGTACTCTATTGAACACCTGGTTCCTTATGATGGTTTGCTATTAACTGTGATTGTGTGATAAGTAATGATTGAATGATGCTTATTGATTGATTAATGTTGAGATGATGTGCACATTAAAATGCTTATACAGGTGATTCACAAGCTTTGTGAACAAATGCAGGGTATCATGATTGTGATTGTGAAATTAAGCAGGATGTGTATGTTAAATGTGAATGAGCTTATATGTGAGGTTTTGAGCTCCAGAGTTGTTATTGTTGAATGCTGTTACTTTGAAAGCATGAATGACTTTGCCCAGGTTTTCTATGATTGAATCAATTACTTGTTTTGCATCATATGATCAAAGGCCGTGTTTTTGAAACCCTTTTTATTGGCCAAATTCATAAAGTTAGCCTTCTAAAAGAGAACACGTTGTGTTCTATCCTTTGAACCCTTAGCCTTAAATATACACTGAACACCCTTGATTGAAAATCTTTACCTTGAGTTAAGTAGAAGATCTTGTGTGGTATTGTTAAATGTTCAAGTTTGGGGTTATTGGGGAAACATGAAAAAGGAAAAAGCATTGAGCTAAGAGCTAAAAAGTAAGAATATGCAAAGAAAAGAAAAAGAAGCAAAGCTCAATGCAAATGCAAAAGCAAAGGCAAAAGAAAGTTGGGAATGAATAAGAAGATTGTGTTGTTATGATTCTCTTAACTCAAGGATTTTGTGATCCAGAAAAACCAATTTTCTTGTTAGCCCAGCCACATTATAAGCCATTGAAAAGTCCTTGTGATGATGCATGCTTGTGAATGTATTTGATTGTGGTTAAATGAAAGGCAAAGTTGATTCATGTGACATTGTGATAGTGGAGTGAATGAGTGAAACACTTTACCTCTTATACACTTGTGTGTTGAGTGAAACACTTTACCTAGTGAGGAAATATTCCATAAGCACATGAACATCCATGCTTAATTGATTGATCATTCATGAAAAATAGCATTTGTTGGAATTTAAATGACTTTGTGAACACTAAAGCATGTGCACATCTTGATTGAACTCTTGGTCTTAAGTTTGAGTGAAGTTATTACTTATTTTGAAAAGAGGATTTTGAATGAGTGAACCATCATATGAATTGGTTGGAGATGGAGTTACATTTTATTTGCTTGAGGACAAGCAAAGTTCTAAGTTTGGGGTTGTGATAACAGTTGAAAAACTGTTATTTTCATGCTTAAAGTTGATACTAAAAGCAACCTTTAGACTTAGAAACTAGCTTGAAATCATGCCTTTTGTTTATATTTTCAGAAATAAGAGAGCTGGACAGGTTTATGCTTGATTTAAGTGTTTTTGTGCAGGTTTTGAGGTGAATTTGGTGAAAGAAGTGAAGAATAAGAGAGAGGACATTAGAAAAGACAAGAAAGAGTGCAAAAAGGAGAAGTCGAAGGCACCGCTCAGCGGCAAACTACCGCTGAGCGGCACTCAAGAGGTGACGTTGGAACCGCTGAGGGGCAAAATGGCCGCTGAGGGGAAGAAAGAAGACGCGCAATCACCGCTGAGCGGTAAATACCGCTGAGCGGCACTTTTTGGGCTTGGACTTTTGTAATCTTTTGTAACTCTAGATTAGTATATAAGGGCTTGCACGTCCTATAGTTAGGCATCTTTGGCAGAAACGAGGCAAACACTCTCTTTTTCACCCCTTTGAAGGAGGATCTTGGATGCTCAAGCTACCTCTTCACCTTTATTGGGTTTATTCTTTCATACTTTCATTGTAATTCATCTAGGTTCACCATGAATATGGTGAACTAAACCTTGTATGTTTGTTGGGGAGTCAAAGTAATCTCTTGAAGCTCTCATATATGGATTTGTTGAGTACATCTTTGAATTAAGACATATGCTTTCTTTCATCATTAGTTAGGGTTTTTCCTCTTTGCTCAATGCTTGCATTGTTTAACTCATTCTAATGCATGATTATTGGTTTTGTTGATACGGACACGTACGGGGAAATCTAGATCTGGGGAATTTCTCCCAATATTATACTGACAATATTATATTGGTTGCCTTAAGCTCCTGCGCAAAATAAACTAATCATTAGGAATGCTAGGAATTGTATGAACTATTTGATTAGGGAGAAGCCATCTAGAATGGTACTTTAGAGAGTGGCATTAACAATGATGATTTGAATGTTGAATTCCTAAAATGTATGAGAGTGGATGAGATGAAATTGACCCCCAACAACATATTCATTCATATATTCCATTGAAAGTGTTTATCTTTTGTCTTTGCCATTGATCAAAATTCATGCATACATGTTTATTTTCTGTCTTGCATTTTAAATCCAAATATTTCGTTTGTAAGTCTTAGTTAATCAAGAAACCACATAACTAAACTAGGCCGTGAGTCCTTTGGGAAGAACGATACTTGGTCTTACCAAGTTTTATTACTTGAACGATTCGGTCATACTTGCCGATTGTGAAACAAGTTTGTGACATCATATTTTGGTGCTTACAAATTTGTCCATCAATGACCCAGTGATCCTTCCATGCCCTGCCTGAATGAAGAAATATCTTGCTTTCCTTTGTTGACCTTGAAGAATTGAGTGCCCATATAGTTAAATTCTTGTCCGAATTGCATCCTGCAAGCATTAGGCACAAAACTCTAGAAAATATTTGTTAGCACAAAAAGATAGAGAAGATACAAAGAATAAATGATAAGAAGATAAAAGATAGCAAGATAGAAGATAAAAACATAAAATAGAAAAATGAAAACAGAAAACAGAAAAAAAAAACAAATAAAAACAGAAAACGAAAAAATTAAAAATAGAAAACGAAAAAATATAACAAAACAAAAAAAAACAGAAAATAAAAAAATAGAAAAATAAAAAAAAATAATAACCAAAAAATAAAAACAGAAAATAAAATAAAATAAAATCAAATCAAATCAAATCAAATAAAATCAAAATAAAATCAAATCAAATAAAATGAAATCAAATAAAAATAAAATAAAATAAAAACAGAAAACAGAATAAAAACAGAAAACAGAAAAACAGAAAACAGAAAAATAAAATAAAATAAAATAAATTCGAAATTTAAAAATAAAATAAAAAAATAAGTCAAAGATAATCAATAATCACACAAATTAACCAGTTAAACCACGAGTCCCCGGCAACGGCGCCAAAAACTTGATGGACAAATTTATGAACACCAAATTATGATGTCACAAACTTGTTTTCAATCGGCAAGTATGACCGAATCGTTCAAGTAATAAACTTGGTTTGACCAAGTATCGTTCTTCCCAAAGGACTCACGGCCTAGTTTAGTTATGTGGTTTCTTAATTAACTAAGACTTACAAACGAAATAATTGGGGTTTAAAATGCAAGACAGAAAATAAATATGTATGCATGAATTTTGATCAATGGCAAAAAGCAAAAGATAAACACTTTCAATGAAATTTATGTATGGATATGTTGTTGGGGGTCAATTTCATCTTATCCACTCTCATATATTTTAGGAATTCAACAATCAAATCATCATTGTTAATGCCACTCTCTAATGTACCTTTCTAGAAGGCTTCTCCCTAATCACGAGTTCATACAATTCCTAGCATTCCTAATGATCAGTTCATAAGTGCAGGAGCTTAACGACAACCAATATAAAATTGGGAGAAATTCCCCGGATCTAGACTTCCCCGTACGTGCCCGTATCGACAAAACCAATAATCATGCATCGAATGAGTTAAACAATGCAAGCATTAAGCAAAGAGGAAAAACCCTAACTAATGATGAAAGAAAGCATAAGTCTTAATTAAAAGATGTAAAAACAGATTCCATATATGAGAGTTTCACAAGATTACATTGATTCCCCAACAAACATACAGAGTTTAGTTCACCATATTCATGGTGAACCTAGATGAATTACAATGAAAGAATGAAAGAATAAACCCTAAAAAGGTGAAGAGGAAGCCTCAACATCCAAGATCCTCCTTCAAAGGGGTGGAAGAGAGAGTGTTTTCTTCGTTCCAGCCAGAGATACCTAACCCTGGGAAACCCTAAAGCTTATGTATTATTCGTAAATTACAAAAAGTCAAGTCCAAGCCCATTAAAGTGCCGCTCAGCGGTAAAATACCGCTCAGCGGTGAGTACGTGACTTGTTTTCTCCCCTCAGCGGCCATTTTGCCCCTCAGCGGACCTTACGTGACTTCCAGAGTGCCGCTCAGCGGTAAAATACCGCTCAGCGGTGAGTGCGTGACTTGTTTGCTCCCCTCAGCGGCCATTTTGCCCCTCAGCGGACCTCCCGCAAGCTCCTGAGTGCCGCTCAGCGGTAAACTGCCGCTGAGCGGTGACTTCGGCTTCTCCTTTTGCACTTTTTATTGTCTTTTCTGATTTCATCTCTCTCCTTCTTCACTTCTTTCACCAAATTCACCTTAAAACCTGCACAAAAACACTGAAATCAAGCATAAACCTGTCCAGCTCTCTTATTTCTAAAAACATGAGGAAAAACATGATTTCAAGCTAGTTTCTAAGTGTAAAGGTTGCTTTTAGTGTCAATTTTAATCATGAAAATAACAGTTTTTCAACTGTTATCACACGCACACATTTTTTTCTTCTTTTTTTTAGTTATATTAATTATATTAAAATAAAATAAAATATAAAGAGGTAAAACAAAACAAAAAACAAAAAATGAAAAGAAATAATAAATGAAGGGGAGAATAAAATAAAATAAGATAACTTATATAAATAAAGATAAAATAAAAACAAAATAATAATAGATAACAAAAAATAAACAAATAATAAAAAGGGATAAAAACGAAAATAAAAATAAAAATAAAATTGATAAAAAAAATAAATAAATAATAAAACATAGGAGAACATATTAAAGTAAAGCCAAAAATCAATCCGGACGAAATTCAGTATTGACAACAAGCAATGTGGGACTTCCCATGGCTGTCCTAAAAGAAAAGAAGATTAAGTAGGCGTCTTAGCTTGTACCGCAAGGAAGCATAGCTAGCTTTCGTTTTTTGAACTTTAGGAGAGCTAGGTAGCTTATAAACCCTTTTGGAATGAGAGAATTAGGCAATGTGGGACTCCAAGCACCTAGGGGCGCTACTGCAGCTGCTGGCCAGCTCTTGGAGCCTTCCAAGTCCCACATTGCTTGAAACTCTTCACCAAACTCCTTACAAAAGCTATATAAGTAAACCTAGGGGTTCTACTTGTAGAGACCTTTGAAATCAATGAAATTGTGAGTTGAATTGCAATCTTGCATTCCTCTTAGAGATAGTTTTTTGTCTCGTAGTCCATTTTGGCAGACCTTATCTTGAGCAAATCAAGTGGCGGTCCTTCCTCGACACTGATCTTGGAGTCCTCTCTCAAGTGGCATGTCTAAGAGTCATAAGTTTCCTCCTCCTTTCTCTTTTCCGCTTTTATTTTCCATTCACTACAAAAATTATTAATATTACCGACGAATTTTTATCGACGGATACATTTTTGTCGGTAAGTTTTCATTACCGACGACATTACCGACCGATTTTGAATTTTATTTACCGATGGCCAAAAGCGTTCGGTAAATCTGTCGGTAACTGACATACACATTACCAACGGACATGTTTCATCGGTAAATCCGTCGGTAATGTCAATGTCACTTACCGACGGTTTTACCGAAGGCTTTTGGCCGTCGATAAAAAAAGCAGGAATTTTCCCGCCCATTATTTCACTTACCGACGGATTTATCGAAGGTCCATGTCCGTCGGTAAAAGGAGCGGGAATTTTCCCGCCCAAATTCTGCCTCCAGTGTCAATATATGTGGCAAAGATGCTCATTTCTCCTCATTTTCTTTACCAACTCAGTTTCACACCACCACTACTCATTTCTCCTTACCGTCTTGTGGCTTCAGCTCTCTACCATTGCGGGTTGCTCTCCACCATCGCAGGATAGTGTCCACCATCACGGGATGCTCTCAAATTTTCTGGCGAGCTCCACTTTTTCGGCGAGCTCAAGTTTTTTGGTGGGCTGTTGTAGAGTTTATTTGTGGGATTAGGAACATCACCGGTGCTAAACTTTTCCGGTGAGCTCAACTCTGCATGATAAAATGACACAACATCACGGGTCCTAAACCGGTCCTAAAATTTTTCCGGCGAGCTCAACTCTCTGTGATAAAATGACACAACATAACCGGTCCTAAACTTTTCCGGCGGGCTCAACTCTCCATGATTCCCTATGGTTATTCGCATGATGTCGTTTTAGTGGCGGAGTTCGTGGAAATGAAAAAAAAAGTTGACACAGCGACGAAGGAAGAGGAAGAAGATGAACCAGGTCGCGACATTTACCGACGGATTTACGAAGGCTTTACCGACGGCCAAAAGCCTTCAGTAATTATCGACGGACGAAAGATCCGTCGGTAAAGTTTACCGACAACATTTTTACCGACGATACGTTGGTCGTCGGTAAGCCGTCGGTAAATGCTAATTACCGACGGAGTTTATACATTATCGACGAAATATGACCGTCGGTAATCTCAATCATTCTTGTAGTGATTCATTCTTTTAAATGTCATTAGTATACTTCTCTCTAGGCATGCACTTCCCCATCATGTGGTATCTAAAGCTATGAGCTTGATCCTTATTAGGAATTGCATGTTATAGTAGAGTAGACAAGCATTTTGCAATTCTCGCGCACTGACGCACGTTGCATGCATGTCCAACTTGTTTGCTTTCGTTTGAGTTCATTTCTTATCAGTTTTGTGTGAATTTTTTTTTAAAAGTTTCCTCCAGATATCGACTTTAATTTCCAGCTTTTACTTCATTTCAATTCATTCATTTGCTATACGAAATTAATTTTGTTTCAACCTGTGTTTTGTTGCTGTACTTCTTAACTGTTTTGCATTGTGCTTGTTGTTTGATGTATTTGGCTTGCTGGAATTCTTCTCTGGAACGTGATACAACATCCACACAATCTTAAGGATGGTCCAGAAGCTTGAAGTCAGTGCTTGGAGGTGTTAAACTGTGGTTGTTCTAGTGGCTAACACAAACAACTTACTGCACAAGCAAAACAATGCTATTGGAGGTCTTCAACAAGTAGGTGTCCTTATTCCCTTTTGTGTGCTTGTTCCAGCTTTTATTCCTGTCTTGGCTGGATTGTATATGTCTTTTATTTCTTGTTAGCTTTGCTTTGAGTCATATGTTTTTTCCTCTTTAGGAGTTTTCTAGCACAACATTTCTAAAATTGCATAGCTAAGAGTAAATTTTTGCATCTCCATGCTTGTATGTTGAATTGAGTTTGATCACCATAGGATTTAAGTGTGTGAACTTTGCTTAATCAGTTTAATGGGCTATCACATGAAAGCCCGTATGAACATCTCATCACCTTCAATGAAATCTGTAACATCGTGAAGATAAATGGAGTGTCGGATGAAGCCATCAAGCTTAGCTTGTTTCCTTTCTCATTGGGAGGCAATGCTGCAAAGTTGTGGTTAAATTCTTTTCCAGAAGGTAGTTTTACAGAATGGGAAGCTATGGTTGCAAAGTTTTTGAACAAATACTTCCCACAATCTAAAGTCAACAAAGGGAAGCAAGAGATCTCTTCTTTCATACAAGGCATGGAGGAGACATTAGGTCAAGCATGGGACAGGTACAAAAACTTATTAAGAAAGACTCTCACGCACGGTTTTGATGAAGCAGCAGTAGTTCTACTTTTCCTTGGAGTTCTTGGTTCACAAACCAAGTTGACGTTAGATGCCTCAGCTAGAGGTAATATTAAATGTAAGACTCCAGAGGAAGCAACAGAATTAATAGAGAACATGGCTGCTAATGACAATGAAATGCATAGTGAAAGAGGAGCCTCTGTTCAACAAAAAAGGGTTTTGCAATTGCAGTCAAATGATGCCTTGCTTGCTCAGAATAAGATTATAACTCAATAGTTGGAGCATTTAACAAAGACACTTGCTCAATTGCCAAAGGAATTAAAAACTGTAGCTCAAGTTCAACAACAGACGTGTGAACTATGTGGTGGTGACCATATCAATGGTCAATGCACTTTTCCAGTGGAGGCCGTAGAAGATGTAAATTTCATGAACAATCAATTTCCATACCACCAAGGTAATTTCAACCAAGGGTGGAAACCTCACCCAAGCATGAGTCAAGGTCAGGGACAATCTGGACAAGCTGGGCAATCAGAACAATTTAATAGGCCACAACAACAACCATCATTATGGCAACAGATGTCTACACTCATTGAAAAACATAAAAAGTTAGAACAAACTCTTCACCATTTTATGTCGGTAACCATCTCCAATCATAACAACACTCAAACATCCCTTAGAAATATGGAGATGCAAATCGGACAATTAACAAAGAAGTTGGAAGAAAGGCCTGATAAGAGTTTTGGGGCTAATACTGAGGTTAACCCTAGAGAAGAGTGTAAAGTTTTAGTGAGTGTAGATGTTGAAAAAGTTGAGTTAGAGAGAAAAGAAGAAAAAGAAGAGAGAGTAGAGGAAAAAGAAAAGAGAGTAGAGAGAAAAGAAAAAGAAGAGAGAGAAGAGATAAAAAATTGAAGATATTATTCCTTTTCCAACAGATTATGAGAGAATAGAAAAAAAGAGAAAATTCAAAGATCTTTTCACTCATGAAGATGTTGACTTACTTGTGAATGAAGCATGGCAACAATTTTCAGCTCAGGTTAAGCACATGGAACAAATCTCCAAAAGAAAAAGATATATAGAAGAGGAGATGAATGAATACAAAGTTGTTAAGAAAAAGCCCATTCCTGTCAAAGTAAAAGATCCAGGAAGTTTCACTATTCCTTGTGTCATAGGGAAGGAGAGGATAAAGAAAGCCCTACTTGATTTAGGGTCAAGCGTCAACCTAATGCCTTTATCTGTACTTAAGCGAATTGGAGATCTTGAAGTTAAGCCACTGCAGATGACTTTGTTAATAGCAGATGGATCTTCAAAGAAGTCTTATGGTATAGTGAAAGATGTAATAGTTTTTGTAGACAAACTAAAATTCTTGGCAGACTTTGTGGTGATGGAGATGGAAGATGAAAGAATTCTTGTTATTCTTGGAAGACCGTTTATGAAAACGGCCAAAGTCATTATTGATGTAGATGAAGGAATGGTAGTGCTTCAGGATCAAGAAGAAAGAATGATTATTGATGTCTTCAAAGAGGAACAGCAGACAGAGACTAGTTATAAAGCTACATATCAAGATGTACTCATGACTAGTCCTCAAGATGCAAAGCCGAGCTTTACAGGTAAAAATTGTTTTTCGTTTCAGGATAGGGAAGAAGAACAAGATAGCAAAGGAAGGACGGTTCATGATGATTCAATGCAAGCACAACCCAAACCTGGTAAACATGTGAGATTCAAAAACAGGTTATGGGTTGTAAAAGACTATAAGGAAGATGGAGTGATAGAAACTGAATCTCCACATTCAAGAAGAGTCAAAGAGGTAGATCGGAAGTAGCTAATGAGTTGGTGTGATGATATAAAGGTAGACACCAACATTGAAGATGGAACGTGAGCTTTACTGAGGCACCCCACTAATTTAAGAACATTATTTTATTTTGATATTGGTTGTAATTTTTTTGGATATTACTTTTATGTTGAAACCTTTTGGGTTAGCATCTACTGATGGATGCTAGGTGGTTAAGTATCTACTGAAGGACACTAGGTTTATTAACAGATTTGTTACACCTACTGATGGGTGTTGGTGGATTTTGGGTCAGGTTCGTGACGTTAAACAAGCGCTACCTGGGAGGCAACCCAGTTGAATTACTTTGTCTTTATTGTTTATTTTGATTTTGCTTTAGTTGCATGGTAGGGACTGAATGTATGAGTTATTTGAGAACTTAAATGCATGGAGTGAGTGAGAGGCATGAGTGGAAGGCACCTAGGGTAAGCTAGGAAGAAAGAAAGCATCTCACGCAAGTGCTGCTCAGCGGAAATTTCCGCTGAGCGGTAATACTACAGATTGAGTTTTTGGGCTGCCATTAGCAGGACCCGTGCCCATTAGGGTATTTTTATACCCTAGGGTGCGATTTTGGTTTCATTTTCAGATTTCTTTCCTCTCACACACTTCTAAACACTTTTCTAAGAGTTCTCTACATCTTTCCCTTCATTCCCCTTTACAAAATCCCTCTTCCACTAACTTTTTCATTAGTTTTCCATCTAAGTTTGGAGTTTGGAGAGAGCATTGTTGTTGGGGCTGAGTTCTTCATATTTGTAGAGCATTTTCTACTCATCTACCATCTCCACCCAAGGATGGCATCCTCTTTAGGCAAAAGATTGAAGACCACAACCTCCAAGAGGAAAGACCACAGCATCTTCTCCCCATTCAAGTAGGTTCTTATCTCGCAAACATGAGAAGCATTTTAGGATTGTTCAAGATAGGAGACTCCTGATTGAGAGGAAAGCTAGAATGATACCTAACTTTGCTCCTCAGTTTGGAGAGCAACTGATGGGAAGAAATTGGAGGAGGCTAGCTACATACCCTGCACCAGCCAATATAGTTGTGGTAAAGGAATTTTACATATCCGGCTGAGGATTACCTAAGCTATGTTAGAGGCCATGCTATTAGGTATGATCTTAATTCTATCAACAGCTTTTTGGGTACTGAATGGGTTGGAAAGTAGTGCCAGTTTGCTCTCTTTATGGAGGAAGGCACTGATTGTAGTGATGTGGAGAGTGTTCTATGTGTACCTGGAGGACACTTCCAGAGGAATAGAAATGGTGCAGCGGTGAATATCAGGAGGACTGATTTGACTCCTCTTGTTAAGTATTGGATGGCATTCTCCCATGCCAACATGCAGCCGTGTTCGCATGTTTTAGACATCACTCTCAACAGGGCACTTCTCCTCTACTGTGTGCTTAGAAATATGAGCATTAACATTGGCCAGATGAGAGACATGTACATGTCTCTTATAGGTGCATCCATAGAGGATAGGTGGCAACTTCTGAGATGATTATTGGGCTATATGATACACCCCCAGCACACAGGTGGACTATGGATGAGTTCCATAGTGTGGTGGATTGGCCAGAGGAGCAAATCCAAGGCAACAGAGTTGGAGCAGTGATAACGGTTGAAAAACCGTTATTTTTATGCTTAAAATTGATACCAAAAGCAACCTTTAAGACTTAGAAACTAGCTTGAACTCATATTTTTTCTTTAGTTTTGTGAATAAGAGAGTTAAATGTGAATTTAATGGTTTTGTGCAAGATTCCCTTGATTTTATAGGCTAATTGAATGATTTGAAAGAAGAATTGAAATACCGAATGATTGGAGTGCTGAAAAGTCACCCAGAAAAGTCAACCAGTCAACCAGAATGCTGAAAAACCAACCAGAACGCAAAAAAAGTGTGATCGAGTGGCGCTAAGCGGTAAAATACCGCAGAGCGGCACTTTTCGGGTGCCAAAATCACCGCTGAGGGGCAAAAACAGCAGCTGGGGGCAAAATGGATCATGCGCTATTACCGCTCAGCGGTAAAATACCGCTGAGCGCCATTCTAAGTGGGCTTGGACCGGTTTTCTTTTGTTGTTATGGGCTTGGATTTGTTTTATTTTATTTTTATGCCCTATTTAAGGACTTGCACGTCCTAGGGTTTATATCTTTGGCTGGGAGGAAGCAGAAACACACTTTTCACCCCTTGGTGGTAGATTGGGAGATGGTGACGGCTCTCCTCTTCTCTTTCTAGCGTTTTTCTATCTCTTTCATTCTTTCATTATTATTCATCTAGTTTCACCATGAATATGGTGAACTAAACCTTGTATTGTTGTTGGGGAATCAATGTAGTCTTGTGAAACTCTCATATATGGAATTTGTTTTAACATCTTATTTTAAGACTTATGCTTTCTTTCATCATTAGTTAGGGTTTTTCCTTTTTTCTTAAAGCTTGCTTTGTTTAACTCATTCATTGCCATGATTATTGATTTTGTCGATATGGGAACGTACGGGGAAATCTAGATCCGGGGAATTTCTCCCAATAGCATATTGGTTACCTTTAAGCTCCTGCACTTCAGAACTAATTACTAGGAATGCTAGGAATTGTATGAACTCGTAATTAAGGATAGACCTTCTTGCAAGGTGATTTAGAGAGTGGCATTAGCAATTGATGAAAAGAATGATGAATTCCTAAAAGTATATGAGAGTGGATAAGATGAAATTGATAACCCCAACAACATACTCATCCATCTAATTCATTAAAGTGTTTGTATCCCTCTTTTCTATTGATCAACTACATGCATTCATGTTTAATTATTGTCTTTTGCATTTAAACCCTACAATCAATTGTTAATAAGTCTTAAATAATCAACAAATCATATAGCTAACTAGGCCGTGAGTCCTTTTGGAAAACGATACTTGGTCTTACCTAGTTTTATTACTTGATACGATTCGGTCACACTTGCCGATTGTTAAACAAGTTTGTGGCGCCGTTTTTCGGTGTTCATATTGTCATCAAGTTTTTTGAATTTTGAATTTTGAAATTTGAATTTTTGTTTTTTTATTTTTTCTGTTTTTATTTTTTTTATTTTATTTTATTTTCTTTTTTTATTTTTTCTGTTTTCTGTTTTTATTTTTCTGTTTTTATTTTTTCTGTGTTTATTTTTATCTTCTATCTTTCTATCTTTTATCTTCTTATCTCTTATTTTATATCTTCTCTATCTTTTTGTGCTAACAAATTTTTCTAGGGACTTGTTTTCTTGTGTATGCAGGAAGGAATTCGAACTAGAAGCAAGAAAACCTCGAAACCTCTTCTTGATGGCTTAGACGAGAAAGACGGAGGAGAAGAATCCGTACATCTAGAGAACTTTTCCCTCCTCCGGAAGATCTTTTACAACCTTCACCACAAGGTTCTCACCATAGCATTGAGGAGATGGGGAATAATAATGTTAGACGGATTCTTGCAGATTACACCAATGTGGTTGGCTCTCAACATTTTAACAGCATAGCAAGACCGAGGGTCTATGCAGCCAACATGGAGGTGAAATCGGCGTTGATCCAGCTGATTAAGAGTAATCAATTTAATGGGTTGTCTCATGAAAGCCCATATGAGCACCTCACAACCTTTAATGAAATTTGCAATACAGTGAAGATAAATGGGGTGTCTAATGAAGCAATCAAACTTATCCTATTTCCATTCTCATTAGGAGGCAACGCTAAGCTTTGGTTGAACTCTTTTCCAGAAGGGAGCTTTACAAAGTGGGAAGCTGTGGTGACAAAGTTCTTGAACAAATACTTCCCGCAATCAAAGGTGAATAAAGGAAAGCAAGAGATTTCATCATTCAAGCAAGGCATGGAGGAATCATTGGGGCATGCATGGGACAGATATAAAAGCTTATTAAGAAAGACACCCACGCATGGATTTGACGAAGTGGAAGTAGTCCTAATCTTCCTTGGAGGTCTTGGTTCACAAACCAAGATGATGCTTGACGCCTCAGCAGGAGGAAATATCAAATGGAAAACTACAAAGGAAGCTATAGAAATCATTGACAATATGGCTACTAGTGACAATGAGCTCAATAGTGAAAGAGGACCTCCTATACAACAAAAAGGAGTTCTACAGTTACAAACCCATGATGCCTTGCTAGCACAGAACAAGATACTCACTCAACAACTGGAGACTCTTACAAAAACACTTGCACAATTGCCAAAAGAGTTAAAGACTGTTGCACAGGCTCAATCACAGTTATGTGAATTATGTGGAGGTGACCATATCAATGGTCAATGCGCTTTTCCAGTAGAAGCCTTAGAGGATGTTAGCTTCATGGCCAATCAATACCGTCAGGGGAATTTCAATCAAGGGTGGAAAGCACACCCAAGCATTGGTCACGGACAAAGTGGGCAAGTTGGACAACAAGGGCAATTTAACAAGCAACAACAACAACCAACCTTATGACAACAAATTTCTATACTTAATGAAAGATTAATAAGGATGAAAGAAACTCTTCAGCAATTCATACAGAAAACTGAATCTTCTCAAAAGAGCACTGAAGCTGCCATTAAGAACTTGGAGATTCTAATGGGTCAGATTACTAAGCAGTTGGAAGAAAGGCCTGACAAGAATTGTGGGGCTAATATTGAGGTTAACCCCGGGGAAGAGTGTAAAGTGCTAGTGAATGTAAATATTGAAAAAGTTGAGTTGGAAAAAGAAGAGAGAAAAGAGAGAAGAGAAAGAAGAAGAGAAAATATGTGTGAAGATTGAGAAAATGAGTAAAAAAAGAAAAGAAAAAAAGAAAGTGAGAGAAAAGAAAAAGAGGACGAGAGAATAAAAGAAATAATCATATGAAAAACCTCCTCCTCATCCAAAGAAGTATCATAGGAAGGAAAAGAAATTTAAGTGCTTCATGGAAATCTTCAAGAAATTGGAGATTAAAGTTCCTATGATTGAGACATTGCAACAGGTTCCTGGTTTGATCAAATTTTTGAAGAAGTTCAGTAGAAAGAAGAAAAAGAAGATGGAACATGAGCTTTATTGGGTCAAGCTAGTGACGTTAAAAGAGCGCTTGCTGGGAGGCAACCCAGTGATTTAAGAACTTTTAATTTTTGGTTTGGTGATGTAATTTTGAACTTTTGGGTATTTTTGTTTTTGTTATAAGTCTGTTACAGGGTTTACATCTACTGATGGATGTTAGGCGGAAGAGTATCTACTGAAGGATACTATGTTTTTATACACCTACTGATGGGTGTTGGTAAGAAATATTTGCATCTACTGAAGGTTGCTGGAGGATTTTGGGTCAGGCTCGTGACGTTAAACAAGCGCTACCTGGGAGGCAACCCAGTTGATTGATTTTATCTGTATTATTTGTTTTGATTCTGCTTTAGTTGCATGATAGGGATTGAATGTTTGAGTGATCTGAGAACTTAATTACAGGGAGCAAGTGAGGGGCATGAGTAGGAGGCACCTAGGTTAAGCTAGGAAGAAGAAGAGCACTTCACGAAAGTGCCGCTGAGCGGCAAACTACCGCTGAGCGGTAGTGTCGCAGAATGGGCTTAGGTTGCCCCTTATCGGAACCCGAGCCCATTAGGGTATTTTTATACCCTAAGTCACGCTTTAGCCTTTATTTTCAGATTCTTCTCTACACACACACACTCCTAAACACTTTTCCAAAGGTTCTCTACATTTTTCCTTTCATTCCTCTTTAGAAAGTCTCCCTTCCACTCACTTTCTCACTAGTTTTCCATCTAAGTTTGGGGTTGGGAGAGAGCATCATTGATGGGGCTGAGTTTTTCAAAGCACTAGAGTAGGATTTGTTTTATCAATCTCTTTTGTTTTTAGAATAGGATTTGATGTACTCAATTGGAAATTTTGTCTATTGTGATGGTTTGCTTATGATTGTTGTTTGATAAGTAATGCTTGATGATGCTTTAATATTGATTGATGTTGAGATGTGCACATTATATGCTTATACAGGTGGTTCACAAGCATTGTGAACAAATGCAAGATATTGTGATTGTGATTATGATTCTAAGCAGGATGTTATATGTGGAATGTGAATGAGCTTATATGTGAGGTTTTGAGCTCCAGAGTTGTTATTGTTGAATACTATTACTGTGAAAGCATGAATGACTTTGCCCAGGTTTTCTATGATTGAATTAATTGCTTGTTTGCATCATATGATCAAGGCCATTTGTTGGTAACCCTTTTATTAGCCAAATTCATAAATTTAGCCCACTAAAAGAGAGCACTATGTGTTCTATCATTTGAACCCGTAGCCTTGAACATAATTTGAAAACCCCTTGTGAAAAGCTTTACCTTGAGTTAAGTAGAAAATATTTTGTGGTATTGACAAATGTCCAAGTTTGGGGTTGCTGGGAAGTTATGAAAGGGAAATTGAAAGCATTGAGCTAAGAGCTAAGAATTAAGTATGTGAAAAGAAAAAGAAAAACAGAAAGAAAAGAGAAGAAAAAGCAAAGCTCAATGCAAAGGAAAGTTGGGGATAAGTAAGAATGGTTGTGTTTATATGATTCTCTTAACTCAAGGGTTTTGTCATCTAGAAAAACCAATTTTCTTGCTAGCCCAGCCACATTATAAGCCATTGAAAAGTCCTTGTGATGATGTGTGCTTGTAAGTGTTTTTGATTATGGTTAAATGAAAGGCAAAGTTGATTCACGTGACATTGTAATAGTAGAGTGAATGAGTGAATATCTCCTATACACTTGTGTGTTTGAGTGAAACACTTTATCTAGAGAGGATAGATTCCATGAACACATAAGAACATCTTTGCTTATTTAATTGATCATTCATGAAAATAGCATTTGTTGGATAGTATGTGTTTGAGTGATCACTAAAAGCATGTGCACATCTTGATTGAAGTCTTGATGATGAGCTAAATTGAGTATTTACTTTTCTTGAAAGAAGGATTTTTGAATGTGGTGAACTATTATATGGATTGATGGAAGATTGAGTTACATCTTGTTTGCTTGAGGACAAGCAAAGTTCTAAGTTTGGGGTTGTGATAACGGTTGAAAAACCGTTATTTTTATGCTTAAAATTGATACCAAAAGCAACCTTTAAGACTTAGAAACTAGCTTGAACTCATATTTTTTTCTTTAGTTTTGTGAATAAGAGAGTTAAATGTGAATTTAATGGTTTTGTGCAAGATTCCCCTGATTTTGTAGGCTAATTGAATAATTTGAAAGAAGAATTGAAATACCGAATGATTGGAGTGCTGAAAAGTCAACCAGAAAAGTCAACCAATCAACCAGAAAAGTCAACCAGTCAACCAGAATGCTGAAAAACCAACCAGAACGCAGAAAAAGTGTGACCGAGTGGCGCTGAGCGGTAAAATACCGCTAAGTGGCACTTTTCGGGTGCCAAAATCACCGCTGAGGGGCAAAAACAGCAGCTGGGGGCAAAATGGATGATGCGCTATTACCGCTCAGCGGTAAAATCTCGTTGAGCGCCATTCTAAGTGGGCTTGGACCGATTTTCTTTTGTTGTTATGGGCTTGGACTTGTTTTATGTTATTTTTATGCCCTATTTAAGGACTTTCACGTCCTAGGGTTTGTATCTTTGGCTGGGAGGAAGCAGAAACACACTTTTCACCCCTTGGGAGTAGATTGGGAGATGGTGACGACTCTCCTCTTCTCTTTCTAGGGTTTTTCTATCTCTTTCATTCTTTCATTATTATTCATCTAGTTTCACCATGAATATGGTGAACTAAACCTTGTATTGTTGTTGGGGAATCAATGTAGTCTTGTGAAACTCTCATATATGGAATTTGTTTTAACATCTTATTTTAAGACTTATGCTTTCTTTCATCATTAGTTAGGATTTTTCCTCTTTGCTTAAAGCTTGCTTTGTTTAACTCATTCATTGCCATGATTATTGATTTTGTCGATATGGGAACGTACGGGGAAATCTAGATCTGGGGAATTTCTCCCAATAGCATATTGGTTGCCTTTAAGCTCCTGCACTTCAAAACTAATTACTAGGAGTGCTAGGAATTGTATGAACTCATAAATAAGGATAGACCTTCTTGCAAGGTGATTTAGAGAGTGGCATTAGCAATTGATGAAAAAAATGATGAATTCCTAAAAGTATATGAGAGTGGATAAGATGAAATTGATAACCCCAACAACATACTCATCCATCTAATTCATTAAAGTGTTTGTATTCCTCTTTTTCATTGATCAACTACATGCATACATGTTTAATTATTGTCTTTTGCATTTAAACCCTACAATCAATTGTTAATAAGTCTTAAATAATCAACAAATCATATAGCTAACTAGGCCGTGAGTCCTTTGGGAAAACGATACTTGGTCTTACCTAGTTTTATTACTTTATACGATTCGGTCACACTTGCCGATTGTTAAACAAGTTTGTGGCGCCGTTTTTCGGTGTTCATAAATTTGTCATCAAGTAGCTGAAGCTTCAGCTATGGAGGAAGATGAAGATGATGATGATGATGACACATTTGAGGATGCTGAAGATAATGAAGAGGAGGAAGATACAGATGACATCACAGGCTGATGAGGAGCTGAGATAACATCTACTGATGGATGCTATCAGCACTAGAGCATGATCTTTTCTATCTTTGGTTTTATAATATTGAACTTATTTGCTTTTGTTTTTAGAATAGGGTTGATGTTCTCAATTTGAACTTTTTCTGTTATGATGGTTTGCTTATGACTTATTCATGATGAGTACTGCTTGATGATGTTTGGATCTTGATTGATGATTGAGAATGTACACATTATATGCTTATACAGGTGGTTCACAAGCCTTGTGAACAAATGCATGATGTTATGACTATGATTATGATGCTAAGCAGGATGTGTATGTGGAATGTGAATGAGCTTATATGTGAGATTTTGAGCTCTAGAGTTGTTGTTGAATGTTATTACTTTGAAAGCATGAATGAATGACTTTGCCCAGGTTTTCTATGATTGAATCACTTGCTTGTTTACATCATATGATCAAGGCCATTTGTGGGTAACCCTTTTGTTAGCCAGATGCATGAATTTAGCCCACTAAAAGAGAGCACTAAGTGTGTTATCCTTTGAACCCTTAGCCTTGAACATGATTTGAAAACCCTTTTTGAAAAAGCTTTACCTTGAGTTAAGTTGAAAATATTTTGTGGTATTGATAAATGTTCAAGTTTGGGGTTGTTGGAAAATAGAAAGGGAAAATAAAAAGCATTGAGCCAAAAGTTAAGCATGTGAAAAGCAGAAGAAAAAGAAAAGAAATGCTCAATGCAAAAGAAAGTTGGGAATAATTAAGAATGGTTGTGTTTAGATGATTCTCTTAACTCAAGGGTTTTTTGATCCGGAAAAACCAATTGTTATTGTTAGCCCAGCCACATTATAAGCCATTGAAAAGTCCTTGTGATGATGCTTGCTTGTAAGTGTTTTCGATTGTGGTTAAATGAAAAGCAAAGTTGATTCATGTGACATTGTGAGAGTAAAGTGAATGAGTGAATATCTCCTATACACTTGTGTGTTTGAGTGAAACACTTTATCTAGTGAGGATAGATTCCATGAACACATAAAACATCTTTTCTTATTTGATTGATCATTCATGAAAATAGCATTTGTTGGATATTATGTGATTGAGTGAACACTGAAAGCATGTGCACATCTTGATTACAGTCTTGTTGATGAGCTAAATTGAGTATTTACTTATCTTGAAAGAAGGATTTTTGAATGTGGTGAACCATTGAATGGATTGGTAGAAGATTGAGTTACATCTTATTTGCTTGAGGACAAACAAAGTTCTAAGTTTGGGGTTGTGATAACAGTTGAAAACTATTATTTTTATACTTAAAATTGACTTCAATTACAACTATTATGACTTAGAAATTAGCTTGAACTCATGATTTTGTTGAATTGTTAGAAATAACAGAGTTGGACAGGTTTTATGCTTGATTTCCTTGTTTTTGCAAGTACCACTCAGCGCAAATTACCGCTGAGCGGCACTCTCAAAGACCCGTTGGCATCGTTGAGGGGAGAAAAGCCACTGCGGGGAAGAAGTGGTCATGCGCTATTACCGCTGAGCAACACTTTTCTGGGCTTGGGCCTACTTTTTTGTATCTTTTAGAATATTATATAAGGTTTTAGTTAACTTAGGTCAATCATCTCTGGCTAGGACGAAGCAAAAACGCACTCTTTCACCCCTTGGAGGAGGATTTTGGATGCTAAGGCTCCTTTCTCAACTTTCTAGGGTTCTATCTTTCACTTTTCCATTGTATTTCATCTAGTTTCACCATGAATATGGTGAACTAAACTTATTTTGTTGTTGGGGAATCAATGTAAATCCTTAGAAACTCTGTTGTATGGAATTTGTTCTTCAAGATGATTTTTATGATACATGCTTTCTTTCATTAATAGTTAGGGTTTTTCCTCTTTGCTCAAAGCATGCATTGTTTAACTCATTCGATGTCATGATTATTGATTTTGTCGATATGGACACATATGGGAAAATCTAGATCTGGGGAATCTCTCCCATCAGTATATTACAAACCTAGACATAGGAGTATGTGATAACAGTTGAAAAACTGTTATTTTCATGCTTAAAATTGATACTAAAAGCAACCTTTAGACTTAGAAACTAGCTTGAAATCATGCTTTTATCTATATTTTCATAAATATGAGAGCTGGACAGGTTTATGCTTGATTTAAGTGTTTTTGTGCAGGTTTTGAGGTGAATTTGGTGAAAGAAGTGAAGAATGAGAGAGATGACATTAGAAAAGACAAGAAAGAGTGCAAAAGTAGAAGCCGAAGGCACCGCTCAGCGGCATTTTACCGCTGAGCGGCACTCAGGAGGTTGCGGGAGTCACGCTGAGGGGCAAACTGGCCGCTGAGGGGAAGAAACGTGAAGCGCAATCACCGCTGAGCGGTATTTACCGCTGAGCGGCACTTTTATGGACTTGGGCTTTTGTAATCTTTTGTAATTCTAAACTAGTATATAAGGACTTACACGTCCTAGAATTAGTATCTTTGGCAGAAACGAGGCAAACACTCTCTCTTTCACCCCTTTGAAGGAGGATCTGGGATGCTCAGGCTACCTCTTCACCTTTATTGGGTTTATTCTTTCATACTTTCATTGTAATTCATCTAGGTTCACCATGAATATGGTGAACTAAATCTTGTATGTTTGTTGGGGAATCAAAGTAATCTCTTGAAGCTCTCATATATGGATTTGTTGAGTACATCTTTGAATTAAGACATATGCTTTCTTTCATCATTAGTTAGGGTTTTTCCTCTTTGCTCAATGCTTGCATTGTTTAACTCATTCTAATGCATGATTATTGGTTTTGTTGATACGGACACGTACGGGGAAATCTAGATCCGGGGAATTTCTCCCAATATTATACTGACAATATTATATTGGTTGCCTTTAAGCTCCTGCGCAAAATAAACTAATCATTAGGAATGCTAGGAATTGTATGAACTATTTGATTAGGGAGAAGCCATCTAGAATGGTACTTTAGAGAGTGGCATTAACAATGATGATTTGAATGTTGAATTCCTAAAATGTATGAGAGTGGATGAGATGAAATTGACCCCCAACAACATATTCATTCATATATTCCATTGAAAGTGTTTATCTTTTGTCTTTGCCATTGATCAAAATTCATGCATACATGTTTATTTTCTGTCTTGCATTTTAAACCCAAATATTTCGTTTGTAAGTCTTAGTTAATCAAGAAACCACATAACTAAACTAGGTCGTGAGTCCTTTGGGAAGAACGATACTTGGTCTTACCAAGTTTTATTACTTGAACGATTCGGTCATACTTGCCGATTGTGAAACAAGTTTGTGACATCATATTTTGGTGCTTACAAATTTGTCCATCAGTATGATAGTTGGTTGCCTTTAAGCTTATGTTCACTATAATGCATGATTAATTGCTAGGGAGACAAGATATTGTAAACTAGTGATTATGATTAGGCTTTCTTCGCCGAGACATCGGGTTTAAAGTAATTTAGAAAGTGACATTAACATTAATGAAAAAATTGATGAATTCCTAAATACAAGAGAGTGGATAGGATGAAATTGATAAACCCCAACAACATATTTATCCATATATCTCAATTCACATGTTTTGTTTCTTCTTGCCCATTGATCATCACATGCATACATGTTTACTTTTCAGTCTTTTGCCTTTGAAACTTACAACAATTTGTTCACAAGTCTTAATTAATCAATAAATCACATAACCGTCTAGGCCGTGAGTCTCTTAGGAAATGATACTTGGTCTTACTAGGATTATTACTTGATACGATTCAGTTACACGTGCCGAGGGGTAAACATCGCATATTGTAAAAGTTGACGTCAAAGATCAAGTCTATTTCTTTAAATACAATTACGGATCCTTGATCTAGTCCTCCACTTATAAAATTTAGGCGTAACTTGTCACTCTGATAACATTTTTTTTTTGTTTTCTCATAGCTCTTTCAAGGTCAAAAAAGTTTGGGTAAGGCATGAAGGAGCTATAGAAATCCAAAGAAATAAGTTAACATATTTGGATTTTATTTCAAGTAGTACAATTTCAATGACTTTTTCTTTTGGTTTTCCATTCATTCCTCCACTAAACGAAGACATTGCTTTGTTAACGTTTGATGCGGGCTATCGTGATCCGTCAAATTTGATTGCAAGAAATAATCATACTTGGAATTTAAAAACAAAACCCAAACCTCCCCAAAGGGGAGGAGGAAAAATGAACTCCAGAAAATAAAACGTCCGTGGCTGCTGTCCTAACTCCTACTCCTAATCTAATAATTCTTCTCTGGCTGCTCTCCTTCTCTTATAGGAGTGAATCCACACCTACTCTGCCTAGTCTGCTCCTTCTTTCCTTCCAGGCAGCTTTCCCGTTTTATTTTGTCCCCCTAGCTTCCTGACTTTCTCCAATATGTGCCAAAAAGTAAGCAAAAGGTGGGCCCTTCATTTGTGCTGTCCGTGTGTTTTTTCTGCTTCCTTCTTCCACGGATGTTGCCAACTTCTTTGAAAGGTGGTGCCCACTCCAAATTGCTTGTCTGTTTGTAGCTCTGCTTGCTGGCTGGACGCATTGAAGGGCCGAGGACCGTGTGGTGCAGGCCGTGCTACTGCTGCTGCTGGTGTTGGTGGTGCTGCTGCCATGCTTCTCAACACCGTGATCTTCCAATCATAGGTGGTGGCTGTACCAGCTCAGCCCCTACTGCTGTCCTTCTCACCTCACGGCCTCCTCTCTTGTGGTTGCTGCTGGAATACTGCTGGACCGTGAGTATAGCAGGGAGCGTGAAGTCTTCTTCTTTGCTGGACCGTGAAGGTCTTCTCTACTGGACCAGCTGCTTTCATTCTCTTCTCCTTCACATGGTGGGCGTGGTGAGTTGCTGTCCGTGAAACCAACCCAGGCTGTGTCGTCTCTTCATTTTGCAGCTCCCAAGTTTGCTAGATCCGTGAGTCAGCTTCATTCTCAGAATAATTTGGTGCAGCGTTTGTAAAAGGAGATCAACCTGTGACAGGATGTGCACCTTCCAGCTCCAAAATAATTCATGCGTGTTCTTTGGAATAAAAGAAGCATCGTCCTCTTCTTTCCATGATGTCCCATGTGCACTTTCTTCAAATAATTTCTTGGACGTGTCAAAAGTAATGAGGGGGCCGTGTGCAGCAATGAAAACTATTAAAGAGTAATGCAAATTCTAGAAAAATGTAGAAGCTCCTTAGATAAAAGAATTGAAATGTAATACAAGTTCTAGAATATTCTAGAAAAACCTAAGATAGGAAGAAAAATCAAGAATATTCTACATAGGTAAAAATCTAGAACATTCCACATAAGTTGTGGCTAGTATGTTCTAGAATAATCTATGGGTCTATAAATACCCATGAACTCTACCATTTGATGTATGATGAAGCCAACATCTACCATTTGTATGAGCCAACATCTACTACAACTAAAGACAACTACAACACTTCTTTCAACTACTACTTCTACATTCTACTATCTCTACATTTTCTCTACCACATCAACTACTCCTTTCACAACCTTAAAGTACTAACAGTGGTACCAGAGCTACGTTCGGTCATCTATTGGGTGTAGATAAAATTTTCAACTACCTCAAACAAAACTATAACTCATTCTACTACTTCCAAATATATTCTCCACACATGGCTACTACTAATCAAACATCATCAATTCCAGTACCTATTTTCAAAGGAGAAAATTATGATTTTTGGAATGTCAAAATGAAGACATTCTTCCGCTCTCAAGATTTATGGGATATCATAGAAGAGGGATTCACTATTCCAGAAGACACCTCTACTCTTACTGCAGCTCAAAAGAAGGAGTTGAAAGAAAACAAGCAAAAGGATTCAAGGGCTTTATTTGTTCTTCAACAAGCAGTTGATGACACAATTTTTCCAAGGATAATTGGTGCCACAAGTGCAAAACAAGCTTGGAACACAATACAAGAGGAGTTTCAAGGAAGTGACGAGGTACGCAATGTTAAACTTCATTCTCTAAGACGAGAGTTTGAATTATTAAGAATGAAAGAATCTGAGACCATTAAAGACTACTATTCTAGAATAAAAGAAATAGTTAGTCAAATGAGAGCTTATGGGGAAAATATTCTTGACAAAAAGATCGTAGAGAAAATTTTAATTTCTATTCCCCAAAAATATGATGCAATCGCAACTGCAATTGAACAAACAAAAGATTTGGCTACATTGTCAGTCACACAACTAATGGACTCTCTTGAAGCTTATGAACAAAGATTGAAAAGGCATGAAGAAGACTCGGTTGAAAATGCCTTTCAATCAAAACTAAAATTACGGTCTCAGAATAAAGAATATGAAGGAAATAAAAGTAGAGAAGAAATTTCTAGAAATAAAGAAAATCCTAGAAGCTTCTCTAAGACTCGTCAAGAAAAATATCCTCCATGTGGCATATGTAAAAAGACAAGTCACTTGGAAAAAGATTGTTGGCATCATGGAAAACCTCAATGCCACTATTGCAAGAAATTTGGTCACGTAAAAAAGTATTGTCGTAATAAAAATAAGCATCAAGAAAACTTTGCGGAAGAAGATAATCAAGAGAAACTCTTATTCTACGCTAATCAAGAATCTTCTGGTAGAGAAGGAAGTTGGTACTTGGATAGTGGATGCAGTAATCACATGGCAAAAGATCAAAGTATCTTCAAAGACATTGATAAATCTGTCAATGTCAAAGTTCGGCTAGGAAATGGCACCATAGTGGAGTCTCGAGGCAAAGGAACTGTCATGGTGGAGACAAAGAAAGGTACTAAATTCATCAAAGACGTTTTACTAGTTCCAAATCTTAAAGAAAATCTTTTAAGTATTGGCCAAATGATGGAGAATGGATATTCTCTTCATTTTGAGAAAGATAAATGCAAAATTTATGACAGTGAAATGATAGAAATTGGCCAAGTAAAAATGGAGAAGAGAAATAGAAGCTTTCCTATAAGCTTCAAACCTGAAACTAATATTGCCATGAAGGTAGAAGTTGATGACTCATGGCTTTGGCATAGGAGATTTGGCCACTTCAACACACATGCCTTAAAGCTTCTATATACGAAAAACATGATGAGAGATCTTCCATGCTTGAAGGAGAATAATGAATCATGTGAAGGATGTCTCCTCGGAAAACAACATCGATTACCGTTCTCGACAGACAAAGCATGGAGAGCAAACGACTTATTGGAGTTGATTCATACCAATGTTTGCGGACCGATGAGAACACCTTCACATCATAACAACAGGTATTTCATCCTCTTCATCGATGACTTCTCTAGAATGACATGGGTCTATTTCTTAAAGGCAAAGTCAGAAGTTTTTGGAGTATTCAAGAAATTCAAGGCCCTTGTTGAGAAGCAAAGTGGAAAACAACTAAAAGTACTTAGAAGTGATCGTGGCAAGGAGTACACATCTCACGAGTTTGACAAATTCTGTAAAGATGAAGGCATAGAGCGACAACTTACAGTCGCATATACTCCACAACAAAATGGCGTGTCAGAGAGAAAGAATCGCATAGTTATGGAGATGGCAAGATCAATGCTGAAAGAGAAAAGTATGCCTAACACTTTTTGGGCTGAAGCAGTTTACACTGCAGTTTATATTCTAAACAGATGTCCAACTAAAGCAGTCCAAGACAAGACTCCTATTGAAGCTTGGAGTGGGAGAAAGCCATCAGCTAAACACCTATGAGTATTTGGGTCTATTTGCTACATACATGTTCCTGATCAAAGGAGGCACAAGCTTGAAGACAAAACTATACGAGGAATATTCTTGGGATATAGCACACAATCAAAAGGCTATCGAGTCTACAACATACAAACGAAAAAGCTCATCATCAGTCGAGATGTTGAAGTTGATGAAAATGCTTCTTGGAATTGGGAAGAAGAAAAAGTTGTTAAAAGCAACATTTTACTTCCAGTGCAACAATCTCAAGAAGAAACTCAAGAAGAGGTAGAAAATTCAGGTATGCTTTCTCCACCTCCACAACAAGATTCTTCACCTAAATCTAGTCCAAGAAGAGTAAGATCTTTGGTAGACATATATGAAACTTGCAATATGGCCATGATTGAACCTAACTGTTATGAAGAAGCATCAAAGCATGAACTATGGTCAAAGCAATGGAGGAAGAAGATCAAATTGAAGATATGTTACCAAGACCAAGATTTGAACTACTATGCACAATGTTTGGAGTTACCGAATTTGCATTAAGGAGGAGTATTAAAGAGTAATGCAAATTCTAGAAAAATGTAGAAGCTCCTTAGATAAAAGAATTGAAATGTAATACAAGTTCTAGAATATTCTAGAAAAACCTAAGATAGGAAGAAAAATCAAGAATATTCTACATAGGTAAAAATCTAGAACATTCCACATAAGTTGTGGCTAGTACGTTCTAGAATAATCTATGGGTCTATAAATACCCATGAACTCTACCATTTGATGTAAGATGAAGCCAACATCTACCATTTGTATGAGCCACATCTACTACAACTAAAGACAACTACAACACTTCTTTCAACTACTACTTCTACATTCTACTATCTCTACATTTTCTCTACCACATCAACTACTCCTTTCACAACCTTAAAATACTAACAAAAACTTCAACAAAATTCACCACTTTGCATATTTTGGAGTTCCTACGTGATATGCTCCCAAGTCATCAACTAAATGCCAAAATAAAGCCTTGAATGGGGAATAAAACCGTGAGTGGTGGCCCCCTTGTCCTTTGGTTTCTTCTACTTCTTAAATAAAGAAGATTCCCTTTTTGGTGGCTTGGTGTGCTTAAGGCCGTGTGGTGTGTTCCAAGCAAGCCATTCATTGTGCAAAAATTTCCCACTTTCGGCCATTTGGAGCATTATCATTCTTGTTTGGTTTTTCAATTGTGGCCACTTCCCTCTTCATCTTTACGTGAGTTGCTGCCAAAACAAATACCGTGGACTACTTTGTTTCCAGCAACAAAACTGAAACCAAGCTTCATGAACCAAATATCTTTTCCATCTTTCCACTTCAACACACAAAATAAACTAATGCAGCTTCTTCCAATTAAATAACATAGTGTGTAGATGAATATTTTTCCAAATGTCCCAATTTGTATTCCCAAAATTTTCCCTGCAATTATTAATGCAAATAATTAGCTCAGATAATTCAAATTAATTAAAATAAGAATTTCTGATCGAATTAAGCACAATTCAGAAAAATGGGAAAATACTGGACATTTAAGCACAATTCCCTGATTAATTCTAGTACAATAAACTAGGTGAAGTGAAGAAAATAATGACTCATCAACGTTCAACAAATGGTGGAAATCCAGAGGAAAATGTTAACACTCATGAAATTTAAAAAAATTCAATATTTCTCTACGTCGAACGGGACAAGAGTTCGACGTCAACTGCGTAAGTAGACTCGTATTTTTATTTGTCTTGAAGATGTTGCCACCCTAAGAAATCAGATAGCTCTGAAATCTAACGGTAGAAAATAACACCAAGACCATTTAAAAAAAGAATCATACATTGCCAAATGATGAAGTTGAACAACTTTTTTTATAAATTTATTTTAGTTCTCAAAATTGTTTCAGCATTAAAAATATTGTGAACCATATTTCTTTTTCCTCAGCAATTCCCTTTTAGTAAGATAACTTAACCATTTTTGTACTATAAAAAGCATTTTGTTGACTTGAATTTCAAAGGACACCTTCATATTAACTGAGGCCTGAATGCGGTACTTTGAAATTCAAGTGAGCAAATTGCAATTTAAAGAACAGAAATAGGACGTAAAAAACATGAATCCTAATATGTTCAATACGGAAATAGGAGACAAGGGGTTACGTGAAATGCAAGCTACATTTATAGATGAACCGATAATGTCAACGGGCTAAGAGATAGACGTACATTAAATCTTATATAATTTTTTTAGATCTTAAAATTGTTTCAGCATTAAACATATTGTGAACCACTTTCTTTTTCCTAAGCACTTCCCTTTCAGTAAGATATCTTAACCATTTTTGTACTTGAATTTGAAAGGGCACCTCCATAATAAATGACGATGAATACGCCACTTTCAAATACAAGTTAGCAAATTGCAATTTAAGGAACAAAAATGCTTCGAAATCTAAGGAAAAGGAAATACAAATGGAATAAAAACGCAAAATTCAAGTTATATTTATAGATGAAATGATGACGTCAAACTGGCTAAGGAATAGACGTACATCATATCATGAATTATGCTTAGCAACTGCCACAATCCATCATCTGTAGGAATGTCGAAGCCCAGCCATAGTGGACTTTTGAACATCATTCAGTGAAAAGTAATAAATCTCTTTTGATTTTGATAAGAACCAATTGACGTCCAGCCCCCCAAAAATGGACGTGAAAAACATCGTTGGAAACAGCACACCATTAATGTCCCAACTACTCCAATTTACCTCACGTCCAAGCCCCACAGACTCAGACGTGCTATTTAATGATTAAAAAGTAAAAAGAAAAAAAGAATGAAAACTAGATGAACCGTTGACAAAAATTAGATCATGATAAAAGCATTAAATCATGTAATTATGCTTAGGAACTGCCACATTGTATAAACCTCGAAGCCCAGCAAAATTCGACGTTCAAACATCATTCACTGAAAAAGTAAAAAATCTCTTTGGATTCTAATATGAACTCCTTGCTGACTAAACGAAGACATTTCTATCATATAGGACGTCATTGATGACAAATATTTGACATCAATCTCCAGTCCTTTGCACCGAATACACTCAAAATTCAACGTCAACTGTATAAATTTAATTTATATTGCAATTGTTTCCACCATAAGAAATGAAATAGCTCTGAAATCTAATTGTAGAACACAACTCCAAGACAATTTAAAAAACGATTCATACATAGTTAAATGATGAAGTTGAACAACAATTTTATATAATTATGGGTTAAATATGTTTTTCGTCCCTTAAGTATCACACGATTTTGGTTTTAGTCCCTACTCGAAACTTTGATGGGTTTTAGTCCTCATAGTTTTGAAACTCTTACTATTAGTCCTTAAAATTGAACCACGTTAACTTTTAGTAGATGTGGCTAACGACCAGCCCACATGTGATACCACCTTCCCTGACTACTTTTAATTGACGTGGGAGTAAAGGTGTGGTGGTCGGTCGGCCTAGTGGGTGGTCGGTCACTCGGTCTGGTGGACGGTCGGCCTAGTGTTAACCCTCGGCAAGTGTAACCGAATCGTATCTAGTAATAATAAATGGTAAGACCAAGTACCGTTTCCCAAAGGACTCACGGCCTAAACAATTATGTGATTTATTGATTAAATTAGACTTGTGAACGAATTCTCGTAGATTCGAATTCTCGTAGATTTAAATGAAAATACTAAAAAGTAAATATGAATGCATGTATTGATCAATTGAACAAAAGAAGAAAAATGTGATTGAAATATATGGAATGATGATGTTGTTGGGGTTTTCAATTCATCCTATCCACTCTCATGTATTCAAGAATTCATCTTCATTAATGTTAATGTCACTTTCTAATTTACCTTAACCCCAATGTCTTGATGAAGAAAGCCTACTCTTAAGCACTAGTTTACAATATCTTGTCTCCCTAACAATTATTCATGCATTACATTCGCACAGAAGCTTAAAGGCAACCAATCCTCCTATCCCTACCTCTAGGCAATATTAGTATTGGGAGAATTTCTTCATGTCTAGATTTATCTATATGTGTCCATACAAATAAAATCAATGATCATGCAATTGAATGAGTTAAACAAAGCATGCATAGATTATAGAAGAAAAATCCTAACAATTAATGAAAGAAAGCATATGAATTAAAGAACCAATTTAATATATGAGAGTTTCAAAGGATTACATTGATTCCCCAACAACAATGAAGGTTTAGTTCACCATAATCATGGACAAACTAGATGAAAAATAATGAAAGAATGAAAGATAGCACCCTCGAATTTGAAGAGTGGAGCTTGAGCATCCAAAATCTTCTTATAAGGGGTGAAGAAAGTGTGATTTTGCTTCGTTTTGCCAAAAGATATTAACCTTTGGTCGACTAAAACCTTATATAGACTCTTAAAGATTACAGAAAAGTGGCCCAAGGCCCATTAAAATGCCACTCAGCGATAATTTCCGCTCAGCGGTAAGTGCGATTCTTCTATTTGACACTCAGCTACAGTTTTGACCCTAAGCAGTGATTGCGGGTCTTTAGAGTGCTGCTCAGCGGTAATTTCCGCTGAGCGGTACTTGCAGCTCTTCTTTTATGCACTTTTTCTTGCTTTTCTGACTCCAACTTATGGCTAATTCATTTCTTCCATTCAATTCATCTTAAAACATGCAAAAACAAGGGAAACCAAGCATAAAACCCATCCAACTCTCTAATTTCAAAAACATAAGCAAAAACATGATTCCAAGCTAGTTTCTAAGTCATAAAGGTTGTTTTTGATGTAAAATTTAAGTATAAAAATAACAGTTTTTCAACTATTATCACAACCTCAAACTTAGAGTTTTGCTTGTCCTCAAGCAAACAAGATGTAACTCAATCTTCCACCAATCCATACAATGGTTCACCACATTCAAAACTCCTTCTCTCAAGACAAGTAATTACTCAAATCAGCTCAACACAAAACTTCAATCAAGATGCACACATGCTTCAGTATTCACATAATCACATAATATCCAACAAATGTTATTCTCATGAATGATCAATCAACTAAGCATAGATGTAATTATGTGCTCATGGAATTTTTCCTCACCAGAAAAAGTGTTTCACTCAAACACACAAGTTTATAAGAGGTCACTCATTCACTCTACTATCACAATGTCACATGAATTAACTTTGCCTTTCATTTAACCATAATCAAACTGATAACGGTTGAAAAACCATTACTTTTATGCTTAAAATTGATACCAAAAGCAACCTTTAAGACTTAGAAACTAGCTTGAACTCATATTTTTGCTTTAGTTTTGTGAATAAGAGAGTTAAAAGTGAATTTAATGGTTTTGTGCAACATTCCCTTGATTTTGTAGGCTAATTGAATGATTTGAAAGAAGAATTGAAGTACCGAATGATTGGAATGCTGAAAAGTCAACCAAAAACAAGAAAAGTCAACCAGTCAACCAGAAACGTCAACCAGTCAACCAAACAAGTCAACCAGTCAACCAAAATGCTGAGAAGTCAACCAGAATACAGAAAAAGTTCCGCTGAGCGGTAAAATAGCGCTGAGCGCCAAAATCACCGCTGAGGGGCAAAAACAGCAGCTGGGGGCAAAAACAGCAGCTGGGGGCAAAATGGATCATGCGCTATTACCGCTTAGCGGCAAAATACCGCTGAGCGCCATTCTAAATGAGCTTGGACCGGTTTTCTGTTACTTTTATGGGCTTGGGCCTAAGTTTCTATATTTTTAGAATAGTATATAAGCTTTAGGACGTCCTAGGGTTTGTATCTTTGGCTGGGAGGAAGCAGAAACACACTTTTCACCCCTTGGGGGTAGATTGGGAGATGGTGACGACTCTCCTCTTCTCTTTCTAGGGTTTTTCTATCTCTTCCATTCTTTCATTATTGTTCATCTAGTTTCACCATGAATATGGTGAACTAAACTTTGTATTGTTGTTGGGGAATCAATGTAATCTTTTGAAGCTCTCATATATGGAATTTGTGTTTAAACATCTTATTTTGAGATACATGCTTTCTTTCATCATTAGTTAGGGTTTTTCCTCTTTGCTCAAAGCATGCATTGTTTAACTTATTCGATGTCATGATTATTGATTTTGTCGATATGGGAACGTACGAGGAAATCTAGATCCGGGGAAATTCTCCCAATAGCATATTGCCTAGACATAGGAATATGAAGGTTGGTTGCCTTTAAGCTTCTGTGCTTCAGAATTAATTATTAGGGATGCTAGGAATTGTATGAACTCGTAATTAAGGATATGCCTTCTTGCAAGGTGATTTAGAGAGTGACATTAACATTGATGAAAAGAATGATGAATTCCTAAACGTATATGCGAGTGGATAAGATGAAATTGATTACCCCAACAACATACTCATCCATCTAATTCGTTCAAGTGTTTGTGTTCCTCTTTTCCATTGATCAAAAATCATGCATACATGTTTACTTATTGTCTTTTGCATTTGAAACCTCAAGAATTTGTTCACAAGTCTTAAATAATCAACAAATCATATAACTAGCTAGGCCGTGAGTCATTTGGGAAAACGATACTTGGTCTTACCGAGTTTATTACTTGATACGATTCGGTCACACTTGCCGAGCGTTAAACAAGTTTTTGGCGTCGTTTTTCGGTGTTCATAAATTTGTAATCAAGTTTTTGGCGTCGTTGTCGGGCCGGAGACTTGTGGTTTAACTAGTTTATTTGTGTGATTATTGATTATCTTTGACTTGAATTTTGAAATTTGAATTTCTGTTTTTATTTTTTTCTGTTATTTTTTTTATTATATTTTTCTATTTTTATTTTTCTGTTTTCTGTTTTTATTTTCTGTTTTTATTTTATCTTCTTATCTCTGATTTTATATCTTCTTCTCTATCTTTTTGTGCTAACAAATTTTTCTAGGGACTTGTTTTCTTGTGTATGTAGGAAGCAATTTGAACTAGAAGCAAGAAAACCTCATAACCTCTTCTGGAAGGCTTAGACGAGAGTAGATGGAGGAGAAGAATCCGTACATCTAGAGAACTTTTCCCTCCTCTAGAAGATCTTTTACAACCTTCACCACATGGTTCTCACCAAAGCACTGAGGAGATGGAGAATAATAATGTTAGACAGACTCTTGCAGATTACACCATTGTGGTTGGCCCTCAATATTTTAACAGCATAACAAGACCGAGGGTCAATGCAGCCAACATGGAGGTGAAACCGGCGTTAATCTAATTGGTTAAGAGTAATCAATTTAATGGGTTGTCACATGAAAGCCCATATGAGCACCTCACAACCTTTAATGAAATTTGCAATACAATGAAGATAAATGGGTGCCTAACGAAGCAATCAAACTTATCTTGTTTCCTTTCTCATTGGGAGGCAATGCTAAGCTTTGGTTGAGCTCTTTTCCAGAAGGGAGCTTTATAGAGTGGGAAGCTGTGGTGACAAAGTTTTTGAACAAATACTTCCCACAATCCAAGGTCAACAAAGGAAAGCAAGAGATCTCATCTTTCAGGCAAGACATGGAGGAAGCACTAGGTCATGCATGGGACAGGTACAAAAGCCTATTAAGAAAGACTCCCACACATGGATTTGACGAGGTAGAAGTAGTCCTAATCTTCCTTGGAGGTCTTGGTTCACAAACCAAGATGATGCTTGACGCCTCAGCTGGAGGCAATATCAAATGGAAGACTCTAGAGGAAGCCACAAAAATAATTGAAAACATGGCTACTAATGATAATGAGCTGAACAGTTAAAGAGGTGCTCCTATTCAACAAAAAAGAGTTCTATAGTTGCAATCCAATGATGCATTGTTAGCGCAGAACAAGATAATAATTCAACAACTGGAGAATCTCACAAATGCACTTGCACAACTGCCAAAAGAGTTAAAGACTGTTGCACAGGTTCAACAACAAATGTGTGAACTATGTGGTGGTGACCATATCAATGGTCAATGCGCCTTTCCAGTGGAAGCTTTAGAGGATGTTAACTTCATGGCCAATCAATTTCCATACCGTTAGGGGAACTTCAATCAAGGGTGGAAAGCACACCCAAGCATTGGTCAAGGACAAAGTGGGCAAGCTGGACAAGAAGGGCAATTTAACAAGCAACAGCAACAACCAACCTTATGGCAACAAATGTCTATACTTAATGAAAGATCAATAAGGATGGAAGAAACTCTTCAGCAATTCATACAGGCAACTGAATCCACTCAAAAGAGCACTGAAGCTGCTATTAAGAACTTGGAGATTCAAAACTAAAGTAGAATCACAACAAACAATACAGATAAAATCAATCAATTGGGTTGCCTCCTAGGTAGCACTTGTTTAACGTCACGAGCCTGGCCCAAAATCCTCTAGCACCCTTCAGTAGATGCAAATCTTTCTTACCAACACCCATCAGTAGGTGTATACAAACATACTATCCTTCAGTAGATACTCTTTTGCCCAACATCCATCAGTAGACGTAAACCCTGTAACAAACTTATAACAAAAACAAAAATACCCAAAAGTTCAAAATTACATCACCAAGCCAAAAATTAAAAGTTCTTAAATCATTGGGTTGCCTCCCAGCAAGCGCTCTTTTAACGTCACTAGCTTGACCCAATAAAGCTCATGTTCCATCTTCTTTTTCTTCTTTCTACTGAACTTCTTCAGAAATTTGATCAAACCAGGAACCTGTTGTAATGTCTCAATCATAGGAACTTTAATCTCCAATTTCTTGAAGATTTCCATGAAGTACTTAAATTTCTTTTCCTTCCTATGATACTTCTTTGGATGACGAAAGGGTTTTTCATATGATTCTCTCTCTCTTCCTCTCGTCCTCTTTCTCTTTTCTCTCACTTTCTTTTTTTCTTTTCTTTTTTTACTCACTTTCTCAATCTTCACACAAATTTTCTCTTCTTCTTTCTCTTCTCTCTCTTTTCTCTCTTCTTTTTCCAACTCAACTTTTTCAACATTTACATTCACTAGCACTTTACACTCTTCCCTAGGGTTAACCTCAGTATTAGCCCCATAATTCTTGCCAGGCCTTTCTTCCAACTACTTAGTAATTTTACTCATCTGAATCTCCAAGTTCTTAATAGCAGCTTCAGTGTTCTTTTGAGAAGATTCAGTTTTCTGTATGAATTGCTGAAGAGTTTCTTCCATCCTTATTGATCTTTCATTAAGTATAGAAATTTGCTGCCATAAGGTTGGTTGTTGTTGTTGCTTATTAAATTGCCCAATTTGTCTAGCTTGCCCACTTTGTCCTTGACCAATGCCTGGGTGTGGTTTCCACCCTTGATTGAAGTTCCCCTGACAGTATGGAAATTGATTGGCCATGAAGTTAACATCCTCTAAAGCTTCCACTGGAAAGGCGCATTGACCAATGATATGGTCACCTCCACATAGTTCACACATCTATTGTTGAAACTGTGCAACAGTCTTTAACTCTTTTGGCAGTTGTGCAAGTGTTTTTGTGAGAGTCTCCAATTGTTGAGTTAGTATTTTGTTCTGAGCTAGCAAGGCATCATTGGATTGCAACTGTAGAACTCCTTTTTGTTGAATATGAGCTCCTCTTTCACTGTTCAGCTCATTATCATTAGTAGCCATGTTTTCAATTATTTCTGTAACTTCCTCTGGAGTTTTCCATTTGATATTTCCTCCAACTGAGGTGTCAAGCATCATCTTGGTTTGTGAACCAAGACCTCCAAGAAAGATTTGGACTACTTCTACTTCGTCAAATCCATGCGTGAGAGTCTTTCTTAATAGGCTTTTGTACCTATCCCATGCATGACCTAGTGATTCCTCCATGCCTTGCCTGAAAGATGATATCTCTTGCTTTCCTTTGTTTACCTTGGTAGAATTGAGTGCCCATATAGTTAAATTCTTGACCGAATTGCATCCTCTAGGCATTAGGCACAAAACCCTAAAAACAATTATTAGCACAAAAAGATAGAGAAGATATAAAATAAGAGATAAGAAGATAAAATAAAAACTGAAAAAAAAAACTGAAAAATAAAAACTGAAAATAAACTAAAATAAAATAAAATAAAATAAAATAAAATAAAATAAATAAAATAAAATAAAATAAAATAAAATAAAATAAAAACCGAAAAATAAAAACAGAAAATAAAAACAGAAATTCAAATTTCAAAATTCCAAATTCAAGTCTAAACCTTCAAGAAGAGGTTCTACAGTTTTTTTGCTCCTAGTTCGGATTGTTTCCTGCATACACATGCAAACAAATCCCTAGAAGAATTGGTTAGCACAAAAATATATAAAAGAAGATATAAGATTCAGAGATAAAAAGATACAAACAGAAAAAATAAAAACAAAAAAATAAAATAAAAATAAAATCAGAAAATAAAAATAAAATAAAATAAAATAAAATAAAAACAGAAAAAATCAAAACAGAAATTCAAATTTCAAAATTCAAGTCAAAGATAATCAATTATCACACAAATGAACTAGTTAAACCACGAGTCCCCGGCAACGGCGCCAAAAACTTGATGACAAATTTATGAACACCGAAAAACGGCGCCACAAACTTGTTTAACAATCCGCAAGTGTGACCGAATCGTATCAAGTAATAAAACTCGGTAAGACCAAGTATCGTTCTCCCAAAGGACTCACGGTCTAGTTAGCTATATGATTTGTTGATTATTTAAGACTTGTTAACAACTGATTGTAGGTTTTAAATGCAAAAGACAGTAATTAAACATGTATGCATGAATTTGATCAATGGAAAAGAGGAATACAAACACTTTAATGAATTAGATGGATGAGTATGTTGTTGGGGTTATCAATTTCATCTTATCCACTCTCATATACTTTTAGGAATTCATCATTCTTATAATCAATGCTAATGCCACTCTCTAAATCACCTTGCAAGAAGGCCTATCCTTAATTACGAGTTCATACAATTCTTAGCATCCCTAATAATTAATTCAGAAGCACATAAGCTTAAAGGCAACTGATGAGTCAATATTTTATTCACTTCACTTAGTTTAGTGTGATAGAATTAATCAGGGAATTGTGCTTAAATGTCCACTATTTTCCCATTTTTCCTAATTGTGCTCAATTTGATCAGAAATTCTTATTTTAATTAATTTGAGTTGTTTGAGACTAATTATTTGCATTATTGATTGTAGGGAAATTTTTGGACAATATTTTGGGATTTAGAGAAATGCCACATCCATTTTATTTTAAGCTAAAAATTTTATTTTAAGCTAAAAAGAGAAAGGAGGTATGGATTTATTTTTGGGGGTGCACACGGCCCACAATGGTTAAAGGAGTTCTTGGGAATCATCTTAGGAGGTGCGGGTAGAGAAATGGGAAACCGGTCCACGCACACGGGAGTCCAGTAGCACATTAGAAGCAGCACACTCCAGCGGACGGCTTGGACACGCGGGCAGGGGGTGACGTCCAACAAATTAAAGGTGATGGCCTTGGAGAATAAAAGGGTTTCATCATGAACAACACACAGCAGCACACGGCCCAACAGCAGCAGCATGCGGTGGAGGAAGAAGAAGCTGGTCCAAACCGCGTCACGCACTTGAAGAAGAAGACGCCCAACAGAAAAAGAGAAGCACACGGTCCAGGCAATGGAGAAAAGCACGCGGAGAATGGGAAGCAGTTTGGGAAGCAGCCCAGACATCCAATAGCTGCCACGCGTCCAAATTATTTTCTTCATTTTCCAGCAGCCACATGGGAAGAGGGGGTGCATCCAGCAGCTCCAGCAATTTGAATTGGGTTTGGCTTCCAGCACATTCAACCACGTGAGGTGGCATCCAGCATTGGAGAAAAAGAGATATGCGCACATCTGGGAGGTGCACACGCCACGCGGCCCACAGGGAGGAGAAAGCCCACGGATGGAGTGAAAGAAGAGCTTCATTGGAGTTTTTTTTCTGGGAGCAATTTTTCAATTTGTAGGGATGGAAGGTTACGGGTGAGGGCTGGGACACACTGCAGCCGCCACTGGACATTTGGCCATTTTACTCTCTGGTTTTCTGGGGGCTTGTGCCTTAGTTTTCGAGAAGTACTGTGATTAATACTGTAGAGATTTCTTTACTTTCTAAGCAAGCACGGTGATGCTGCAGTAGTGTAGACGGTTTTCGTTTTCTTTTCTGTGTTGGAACCGAGAAGAATTTTGAAGAGCATGTGGTCTTGTTTTTATTTTCATGTTTGAACCAGATTTCTATCTTTAAATTCTATGAGATTACAGTGTTATTTTGTTGTGAAGAAGTGTGTGTGCTGGCAGCTTTTATCACTTTCATTTGGTGATTTATTGCTTTGGAGATTTCTTTTCTTTGTGAAATGAAGAAGTAGATTACGTGGGAGTAGGTGCTGTCAAATCCAATTAGGCTTTCTTTTTCTTTTAGAAATCAAACACGGTGATTGAGATTGGATGGAGGGCTGTCACGGAGAGTGAGCTGATTTCTTTTCACATGGAGAATGAAATGGAGGCAAGTGTTGATTGGAAGAAGGGGCTGGAAGAGCAGCACGGTGATGCAAGTAGGAGCAGTAGCACATTTTTATTTTTTTTGCATTGACCACGCTGATTCTCTTGGAAAGAAGTACCATGCTCATTTATTTGCTAGCATTTAATTTAAGTGTTGAATCCTTGATGAATTTCATTTCAGTTAAAGTGTTTTAATTTTTATTATCCGTTCTATTTTACCGTTTACTGTTTTTCTGCATATTTATTATTACCGCGTTTTAATTTCAAGCATTGATGAATTTTGCATTCTCTGATTTTATTGTCATTTACCATTTATCGTAAAAATTTATTTCCACGTTTTAAATTCTGTTTTATTTAATTTCAGTTTTATTTAATTTTCCGCAACCAAAAACATTACAACCCCCCCTTTTTCCGTGTGTGATCTGAAACTGAACCACATTTGGTCCTTGTGAGACGACCTAGGAGTCACTTCCTAGTACTATACTGCATTAATTTTGCAAACAACTTTTGTGGGAGGTGCGACCCTCTCATCAAAATGGCGCCGTTGCCGGGGACCAACGGTTCAGTCTTAGGTCTTTTTGTTGTGTTTGTGTGTGTTGTGTTTTGTCTTGTGTTGTGATGTGATGTGATGTGATGTTCTGTTTTGTGTGTGCGTGTTGCATGTATAAATGTGTTGTGTTTTATTTGTTTCGTGATTTTTAGTATTCTTCTTTTTCCATGTCTACCTATTTTGATTTCGTGAATACTGCTTGTTTTGCTAGTGCCTCTGATTATGATTCTCATTCTGCATGTTACTCTGATTGTAATTCATATTCTGCTGATTTCTATGTTGAGAACAATATGACTCATCCTCTAATTTCTTAGAGTGCTCTTTGTGAGCCGGTTTCACTTAAGGAGGATGATCTTCATTGCGATCTCACCTCTGGACTGATACATTTGCTGCCTAAGTTTCATGGTTTTGCAGGAGAATGCCCACACAGACATTTGGAGGAGCTCCACATCATGTGCTCTTCAATGAAGCCTCCAGATGTCCCTCTTGATTACATTTTCTTGAGCGCATTTCCGCATTCATTACAAGGAGCAGCTAAGGATTGGAAAGACTCTCTTCCTCTGAGATCCGTTACCGATTGGGGATATCTTGAGCATCAATTTCTGAGCAAATTTTCCCTTGTGCAATATGTTTACAGCAACGGTCTTGGATGGAATGACCCTACCTTGGAATGGTATAATGCTCCACAGCATCATTATCAAGAACCACCATTCCAGAGTACTTGTATGCCTCCACCAGTCCAGCAATACCAAAGTCAGCAATATGATGCTCCTGCCCAAATAGCTCCTCAGCCTTCTACTTCTGAGCCTACATTGCAGGAGTTGTTGGAGCAGATGACCATGCAGAACCTTCAGTTTCAGCAAGAGAACATGCAGTTCCAGCAAGAAATAGGAGCTGCCATTCAGAGTATGACTGATCAGATAGGGCAGATGGCCACTCAACTCATTGAGGAACAGTCTCAAGATTCAGAGTTACCATTTCAGACTGTTCAGATTCCAGATGATGATGATAGTGGCATCAACATAGAAGATGGGGAGAAGAGTCATGAGCTTACTACTGTGCCATCTACTTTCCCATCATCCTACGTCCCTACTCTTGCTCCTGAGGAGAGTGATGAGTATTTTGAGGAGCATGCAGAAATCAGCAGTAACCCTGAACCAGGTAGACCACCTTCATCTTCCCACACTTTAGCAATCTTCAAGGAAGAGGAGGTAAGCATACCTCAATTTGATTATATTGATGATTATGTTGTTGAGAGGTATGCTGATGATTATATTGTTGTTGAGTCTGATTTTAATTTTCCCTCTATGCATGATGAGAACCAATTTTTGCTGTCGCATCCGAATGTTTATTCTCCATGCATTGAACATGAATCTGAGTCTGTAGTTGATATTGCTTGTGATTTTGAAATTGATTCATGCTCTGAGGATGTATCTGAGGTTCAGTCTGTTACACTGGGATTGGGTGTTATACCCCTGCATATCATTTCTTTGGAGACACATCGCACTAACCATGTTGCAGGAGGTACACATGAATTTGATAGACAAACACCCACAGTGGAAAATAAAGGTGCTAACACTGACAAAAGCTTCAAGATCAATAGGCACCAGCTGAACCTGCTCATCAACAATCTTTGCTTCTTAGATCCAGCTGTGGATGATATCTCCCTACTAGATCAAATCTGGAGGATGAAGCAATTCTTCCTCAAAACTTCCTTGCTGGATCCTGTGGTGGAAGACATCTCCCTGAAAGTCCAAAATTGGCAACTGCCACCATGATCAGGGGAGTTTTCCTTCTCTCTTCTCCCCCTTTCCCTACTTTTGTTGCACTTGTCCATGATCTGTTCACTGTTTTGATTTTCGATCTTATGCTTATGACACATTGAGGACACTGTGTAGTTTAAGTGTGGTCTATTGGGGGAGATTCTGATTTTTCTTCATTAGTTTTTGTTTTCCGTGTTAAATTTTTTCTTTTCTAGGTAGTTTTTGTTTTGTTTTGTGTACAGTTTTACATGTTTCTCTTGATTTCTGGACTTTGTTTGGGTTGTAGACTTATCATTTCCTTCACTTGATTGATACTTATTTGTTTGAAATCCTTGCTTTTCTCTGCTTGGAAGATGATTATGATTTTTGAGAGTTGAATTGATTGTGACACAAATGCCCTGTGTGAGAATTTGAGCCACTTTATGTTCTTTCTTGTGTGTGATATGTCTCTTGATTGCTTGCACATATGCCTTGGCTTGACTCTTGTTGATAATTCTTGATTGATATGCATGTTTGGAAGTGATAAAGGCAGTTTTGTTCTTGAGCCTCTCTAACCAAATAAGCTTACCTTGTTTTGATCCTTTGATAACCCCTTTTGAGCCTATACTTTCCCCCATTTCTTTGTTTTGAAGCTCATACACTAGCCCTAAGTGAAAAACCATGATTACCTTAACCTTAGGGAATTTTGGAGCTTTGGAAGTGTTTTGGGAACAAGTGTGGTCTTCTTGGGGATTCATATGAATTGGCTAGTTGGTTCCTCTTCTTGTTTTATGTTTGTAAATATGTTGTGTATCTTGTCTCTTATAGTTGTGTCCTAAAAAGAGAGAAAAGAAAAGAGACAGGATGAAGAAAAAAAAATATATAAAAAAAAAATGATGAAAAAAAAATTTGTTGTGAATAATGGGGTCAAAAAGAGGATTGAATTAGAGGTTTTGGGTGTGATCTGACTGTGTTTACACTTGTTCCCCACTGCTCCTCTATTTCTTTCGGTTTACAGCTTCTCATCCATATGTTATCCTCCCATGTCCTTGGCCCCATTACATCCATAAAAGACCTTTTGATTTGAACATGCATATGTTTTGAGTGATGATATTAGAGGCTTGCCAAGTTTGTTGTTGTTTGCTTTCTTGAGTGCATTGAGTTGAAATTCTTTACCTTATACACTTGAGAGAAACACTGATAGTGCATCTGTGAGGTTTTGTTACTTTTGATTCACCTCTTGAGCTGATTGATCATTTTTCCATATCTTGAATTGCTTGGATGATTTCATGAGTATCTGCTTTCTCTGATCGATTCTGTGTTGGATATTGTCTACTTCCTTTCTTGGTCTAGATTCCTTGAGAACTGTGTAATTTTGTTTCTGTCATTGTTAGTCTTTGTTTTGTGTTTGCTGAGTTGTGTCATTTCCCTGGATGTCCTCTGAACTATTCCTTGATTTGCGTCTTGATTTTGCCCATGAGTGCAAAAGACTAAGTGTGGTCTATTTTGATGAGTCAATATTTTATTCACTTCACTTAGTTTAGTGTGATAGAATTAATCAGGGAATTGTGCTTAAATGTCCACTATTTTCCCATTTTTCCTAATTGTGCTCAATTTGATCAGAAATTCTTATTTTAATTAATTTGAGTTGTTTGAGACTAATTATTTGCATTATTGATTGTAGGGAAATTTTTGGACAATATTTTGGGATTTAGAGAAATGCCACATCCATTTTATTTTAAGCTAAAAATTTTATTTTAAGCTAAAAAGAGAAAGGAGGTATGGATTTATTTTTGGGGGTGCACACGGCCCACAATGGTTAAAGGAGTTCTTGGGAATCATCTTAGGAGGTGCGGGGAGAGAAATGGGAAACCGGTCCACGCACACGGGAGTCCAGTAGCACATGAGAAGCAGCACACTCCAGCGGACGGCTTGGACACGCGGGCAGGGGGTGACGTCCAACAAATTAAAGGTGATGGCCTTGGAGAATAAAAGGGTTTCATCATGAACAACACACAGCAGCACACGACCCAACAGCAGCAGCATGCGGTGGAGGAAGAAGAAGCTGGTCCAAACCGCGTCACGCACTTGAAGAAGAAGACGCCCAACAGAAAAAGAGAAGCACACGGTCCAGGCAATGGAGAAAAGCACGCGGAGAATGGGAAGCAGTTTGGGGAGCGGCCCAGACATCCAATAGCTGCCACGCGTCCAAATTATTTTCTTCATTTTCCAGCAGCCACATGGGAAGACGGGGTGCATCCAGCAGCTCCAGCAATTTGAATTGGGTTTGGCTTCCAGCACATTCAACCACGTGAGGTGGCATCCAGCATTGGAGAAAAAGAGATATGCGCACATCTGGGAGGTGCACACGCCACGCGGCCCACAGGGAGGAGAAAGCCCACGGATGGAGTGAAAGAAGAGCTTCATTGGAGCTTTTTTTCTGGGAGCAATTTTTCAATTTGTAGGGATGGAAGGTTACGGGTGAGGGCTGGGACACACTACAGCCGCCACTGGACATTTGGCCATTTTACTCTCTGGTTTTCTGGGGGCTTGTGCCTTAGTTTTCGAGAAGTACTGTGATTAATACTGTGGAGATTTCTTTACTTTCTAAGCAAGCACGGTGATGCTGCAGTAGTGTAGACGGTTTTCGTTTTCTTTTCTGTGTTGGAACCGAGAAGAATTTTGAAGAGCATGTGGTCTTGTTTTTATTTTCATGTTTGAACCAGATTTCTATCTTTAAATTCTATGAGATTACAGTGTTATTTTGCTGTGAAGAAGTGTGTATGCTGGCAGCTTTTATCACTTTCATTTGGTGATTTATTGCTTTGGAGATTTCTTTTCTTTGTGAAATGAAGAAGTAGATTAGGTGGGAGTAGGTGCTGTCAAATCCAATTAGGCTTTCTTTTTCTTTTAGAAATCAAACACGGTGATTGAGATTGGATGGAGGGCTGTCACGGAGAGTGAGCTGATTTTCACATGGAGAATGAAATGGAGGCAAGTGTTGATTGGAAGAAGGGGCTGGAAGAGCAGCACGGTGATGCAAGTAGGAGCAGTAGCACATTTTTATTTTTTTTGCATTGACCACGCTGATTCTCTTGGAAAGAAGTACCATGCTCATTTATTTACTAGCATTTAATTTAAGTGTTGAATCCTTGATGAATTTCATTTTAGTTAAAGTGTTTTAATTTTTATTATTCGTTCTATTTTACCGTTTACTGTTTTTCTGCATATTTATTATTACCACGTTTTAATTTCAAGCATTGATGAATTTTGCATTCTCTGATTTTATTGTCATTTACCATTTATCGTAAAAATTTATTTCCACGTTTTAAATTCTGTTTTATTTAATTTCAGTTTGATTTAATTTTCCGCAACCAAAAACATTACAACCCCCCCTTTTTCCGTGTGTGATCTGAAACTGAACCACATTTGGTCCTTGTGAGACGACCTAGGAGTCACTTCCTAGTACTATACTGCATTAATTTTGCAAACAACTTTTGTGGGAGGTGCGACCCTCTCATCTGCAACCAATATGCTATTGGGAGATTTTCCCCGGATCTAGATTTCCCCGTACGTTCCCATATTGACAAAATCAATAATCATGGCATCGAATGAGTTAAACAATGCATGCTTTGAGCAAAGAGGAAAAACCCTAACTAATGATGAAAGAAAGCATATATCTCAAATAAGATGTTTAAACACAAATTCCATATATGAGAGTTTCACAAGATTAGATTGATTCCCCAACAACAATACAAGGTTTAGTTCACCATATTCATGGTGAAACTAGATGAACAATAATGAAAGAATGAAAGATAGAACCCTAGAAGGATGATCAGGTAGCCTCAGCATCCAAGATCTTCCTCCAAGGGGTGGGAAAAGTGAGTGTTTGCTTTGTCTCAGCCAAAGATACAAACCCTAGGACGTCCTAAAGCTTATATACTATTCTAAAAAATACAGAAAATTAGGCCCAAGCCCAAAATAGTGCAGCTCAGCGGTAAACTACCGCTCAGCGGTAAGTGCGTGAGTTGATTCTTCCCCTCAGCGGCATTTTCACCCCTCAGCGGAGCCAACGGGGTTTCCTGAGTGCCGCTCAGCGGTAAACTACCGCTGAGCGGTAGTTGCGACTTCTCCTTTTGCACTTTTTGAGTTCTTTTCTAATTCCATCTCTATCCTTCTTCACTTCTTTCACCATATTCACCTTAAAACCTGCATAAAACACTGAAATCAAGCATAAACATGTCCAGCTCTCTTATTTCTAAAAATATGAACAAAAGCATGATTCCAAGCTAGTTTCTAAGTGTTAAAGGTTGCTTTTAGTATCAATTTTAAGCATGAAAATAACAGTTTTTCAACTGTTATCAGTAAACAAGCAACAGACTCAGGGAACATTTGTTGTCCAAGGTAGGGACGACATTCTAACAACGGCCATTGGAAAGCCCGAGCACCCAGGACGTGTACGTGGAGTTCCTAGGGCGATTGGTCTTGGTGACTACTTTGGCTCTACACAGAAAAACAGTCAATCAATGAGTCAGGAGGCACTAAGGCAGATGGATCTTCAGTGGGAGGAAAGATTCAACCAAAGCATGAGATCAATGAAGCAACGATTCATGGAGCAGCTACAAGAACAAAAAGAAATACAAAGAGCACTTGAAGAGAAGTTGTATTCCATGACGGAGGGCACCATGGGGCCTGCTAAAAATCCTACACCACCTCGTGTCAACACTAGAGGATCATGCTCTGTTGTAGAACCTACTCAGTATAGCGGTCAATATGAGTTGTTGGTTGATGGGGATCCCTGATGACAAATTTATGAACACCGAAAAACGGTGCCGAAAACTTGTTTAACCCTCGGCAAGTGTGACCGAATCGTATCAAGTAATAAACTCGGTAAGACCAAGTATCGTTCTCCCAAAGGACTCACGGCCTAGTTAGTTATATGATTTCTTGATTATTTAAGACTTGTGAACAAATTGTTATAATTTTCAAATGCAAAAGACAAAAAGTAAACATGTATGCATGTGATGATCAATGGGAAAGAAGAACACAAACACTGAACGAATTATATGGAAGAGTATGTTGTTGGGGTAATCAATTTCATCTTATCCACTCTCATATTTTTTAGGAATTCATCATTCTTTTCATCAATGTTAATGCCTGATAACGGTTGAAAAACCGTTATTTTTATGCTTAAATTTGATACCAAAAGCAACCTTTAAGACTTAGAAACTAGCTTGAACTCATATTTTTGCTTTAGTTTTGAGAATAAGAGAGTTGAAAGTGAATTTAATGGTTTTGTGCAAGATTCCCTTGATTTTGTAGGCTAATTGAATGATTTGAAAGAAGAATTGAAATACCGAATGATTGGAGTCCTGAAAAGTCAACCAGAAACCAGAAAAGTCAACCAGTCAACCAGAAAAGTCAACCAGTCAACCAGAATGCTGAAAAACCAACCAGAACGCAGAAAAAGTCTGACCGAGTGGCGCTGAGCGGAAAAATACCGCTGAGCGGCACTTTTCGGGTGCCGAAATCACCGCTGAGGGGCAAAACAACAGCTGGGGGGCAAAATGGATCATGCACTAGTACCGCTCAGCGGTAAAATACCGCTGAGTGGCATTCTAAGTGGGCTTGGACCGATTTTCTTTTGTTTTTATGGGCTTGGACTTGTTTTATGTTATTTTTATGCCCTATTTAAGGACTTGCACGTCCTAGGGTTTGTATCTTTGGCTGGAACGAAGCAAACACTCTCTCTTCCACCCCTTTGAAGGAGGATCTTGGATGCTCAGGCTTCCTCTTCACCTTTTTAGGGTTTTATCTTTCACTCTTTCATTGTTATTCTTCTAGGTTCACCATGAATATGGTGAACTAAACTCTGTATGTTTGTTGAGGAATCAATGTAATCTTTTGAAGCTCTCATATATGGAATTTGTTTTTACATCTTTTATTTAAGATCTATGCTTTCTTTCATCATTAGTTAGGGTTTTTCCTCTTTGCGTAATGCTTGCATTGTTTAACTCATTCGATGCATGATTATTGGTTTTGTCGATACGGGCGCGTACGGGGAAGTCTAGATCCGGGGAATTTCTCCCAATATCATATTGGTTGTCGTTAAGCTCCTGCACTTATGAACTAATCATTAGGAATGCTAGGAATTGTATGAACTCGTGATTAGGGAGAAGCCTTCTTAAAAGGTACTTTAGAGAGTGGCATTAACAATGATGATTTGAATGTTGAATTCCTAAAATATATGAGAGTGGATAAGATGAAATTGACCCCCAACAACATATTCATACATATATTTCATTGAAAGTGTTTATCTTTTACTTTTGCCACTGATCAAAACTTCATGCATACATATTTAATTTTCGTCTTTTGCATATAAAATCCAAATATTTCGTCCTTAAGTCTTAGCTAATCAACAAACCACACAACTAAACTAGGCCGTGAGTCCTTTGGGAAGAACGATACTTGGTCTTACCAAGTTTATTACTTGAACGATTCAGTCATACTTGCCGATTGTAAAACAAGTTTGTGACATCATATTTTGGTGATCATAAATTTGTCCATCAATGCCACTCTCTAAATTACCTTAAACCCGATGTCTCGGCGAAGAAAGCCTATCCTTAATTATGAGTTCATACAATTCCTAGCATCCCTAATAATTAATTCTGGAGCACAGAAGCTTAACGACAACCAACCATCATATTCCTATGTCTAGGTTTATACTACTGTTGGGAGAGTTTCCCCGGATCTAGATTTTACCGTATGTGTCCATATCGACAAAATCAATAATCATGACATCGAATGAGTTAAACAATGCATGCTATGAGCAAAGAAGAAAAACCCTAACTAATGATGAAAGAATGCATGTATCATAAATATGATGTTTAAACACAAAATTCCATATATGAGAGCTTCAAAAGATTACATTGATTCCCCAACAACAAGAAGAGTTTAGTTCACCATATTCATGGTGAAACTAGATGAACAATAATGAAAGAATGGAAGAGATAGAAAAACCCTAGAAAGAGAAGAGGAGAGCCGTCACCATCTCCAATTCTACCCCGAAGGGGTGAAAAGTGTGTTTTGCGTCTTCTCCAGCCAAAGATACAAACCCTAGGAAGTCCTAAAGTTATATACTATTCGAAATATTACAGAAAAGTGGGCCTAAGCCCAAAATAATGGCGCTCAGCGGTAAACTACCGCTCAGCGGTAAGTGCGTGTGTTGAATTCTTCCCCTCAGCTGCACTTTCACCCCTCAGCGGAGCCAACGGGTGTTCATTAGTGCCGCTCAGCGGTGAACTGGCGCTGAGCGGTACTTGCGGCTTCTCTTCTTTTGCAATTTTTGAGTTCTTTTCTGATTCCATCTTTATCCTTCTTCACTTCTTTCATCAAATTCACTTTAAAACCTGCATAAAACACTGAAATCAAGCATAAACCTGTCAAACTCTCTTATTTCCAAAAATATAAACAAAAGCATGATAACAAGCTAGTTTCTAAGTGTTAAAGGTTGTTTTTAGTATCAATTTTAAGCATGAAAATAACAGTTTTTCAACTGTTATCAATCCCCCACGCATTGTGGCTGTCGGATGAGTGCTTGAGGGAGGGCAGACTATTCATGGTGTTCTCATATTACCCTACCACATGCGTGTGATGATTGATGAGGTTCGGGATCCCCAGGCTCAGGTGCTTGTACCCACTCCAGAAATTCATTTTGTGGGGAAGGCCATAGGATCATTTATAGCTTGGCCTAAAGCATTGATCATGTCACACATCGCTACTCCACAGGTATAATGTCTTTGTTATTACTATTTCTATGTTAAATTTAAAAATATTTGTTGATAACTTTGAAATTCTTATCTTCAGTTCACACGTCCTCAGAAGTAGCTGATTCATGATACAATCATACATGAAGATGATGACATGGCTAAGCGGAGGATGATCCTTATCAAAGTTAATGACAAGATTACCCAGGTTTAAGAGAGCACCATTAGAACTATACTGGGATTTGAGAGTATTTGGTCTCCCCCCAATGTGCCAGTATATATCACATTAACTGATGAATTGGAGGTGATTAAGGGAGACAGGATGTTGAATATTTCCATCATTCAACTGTGGTGCATGTAAGATAGTTAATTTTGTCTTCCATATTAGTTTTATTTAGATTCCTAGTTTCTAACAACTTAACTTTGTTGTTTTAGGTACGTGGACACAATCGTTGTAGACCAAGGTCGGTCTTCCATGTACGGATTTGTTGAACCTCAGACCATTCAACCTTCTGGTAACACACTTGAAAGCACACAACATTATTTGCAAACATGGATGGATGAGTCAAAAAGAGACGTATACCTTGTGCCATACATTGATGGGTAGGTGTGGTTATATGTAAAAGTTCATTATTAAAGTTTACTTAATTAGTTAAATAACTATTTGTCATTCGTAATAGGTCGCATTGGCAGCTGATGGTCGTTATTCCCAAACAATGTAAAATTATATGGTTTTGTTCGTTGCACAGGAAGATGAAAACTGACTTGAGAACCATGCTTCAAGGGTAAGTGTTTCTCCAAAAATGACTTTGAATTTGATGTTCACCTTAAACTTTTATGATAAATATAGTTATATTAATTTTACTTTGTGTTTTCAATCTAAATAGAGTTATTGGTAAATCTCGAGGTCAACTAGTTCAACTTTTGTATCCAAAGGTTATAAGTCATTTATACTTCTAATTCATTTTTTATGTTATTGAATGATCTAAATTCTTGACTATTTAGTTTGTGCTTTTAGTGTAACCAACAGCTAGATTCATGGGAATGTGGCTTCTTTGTCATGTGTTGGATTAAGACCATCATTCGAGCTGTTATTACAGATGATTGGAATGAGGTAATGATACATTACAAATCAAATTCATCTTTAAACATATACGAAACCATAATGAATCTTTCTTCATTTTGCAGCGCTTCAAGAGTACATCTCCTATACCAGAGGACACAATTAGGCAGATAAGGCAGGAGTGGACAAATTATCTTCTACAAAGATAGAGCTAGGATCACTTATATTTCTTGTTGAACATTACTTTGGTTTAGTTTAAGTTTATATTTTGATAGTTTTGGTATTGGATTGTTTTTTACATTAAGTAGAACTTTCTTTATATGAAACGCATATATATATATATATATATATATATATATATATATATATATATATATATATATATATATATATATATATATAAATGAGTTATAGTGAACAAAACGTTTTAGGGCCTATAGACGTCGGATATGCCTACATCTAACGACTATGTACACGTCTGTTATATCCAACATCCGACGTCTATATAGACGTCAGTTATATCCACCTCCGACGTCTGATTAACGTCACCCACAAAGACGTCGGATGTGGATCCGACGTTAAAAGGCCAAAATAACAAACGTCTAAAGCCCTTTCTGCACTAATGTCATAAACTTTAAAACAGTGAAAGCTTTAATATCCAAAATCTTTGCATCTAACCCTATTTTCTATCCACATTTGTAAAACTAATTTCGCAAAATTCTAATAGGGATTAGGTTCCCTAATTTTTAGGGTTTTCATAATAGTATAACGGGATGAAAAATGGAGTTCAAACGAGAGGCAAAGCAATTAGGGAATCTAGAAGAAGAGAACTTATCGGTGAGGGACCACTAGTGTAGTCAGAGAAAATGGCATCGGTTATTTTCGCCCATAGGCAGCGGATCCTGAACGGAGGAATATTCAGGCGAGGCAAAAAGTGGTAGACTCTTTTACTCGGTTCCGAACCAAGTTACTTTGTCTCCCTCTACTGCCTCGGTTGGAACCTGAACCGAGGCAGTAGGATCTTTTTTTTTTATTTTAGCCACCTTTGTGCTTCGGTTCTCATTTCAATTCCAGATTCTAATTTTAAATCCCCAAACTGAAAAACATCAAGATTGCAAAGGCAGAAGCCCAAAAATGAATTTGAAATGAAATCCCTGTCTCTTCTAGATTCCCTACGCTCCTCCCTTTCTCACACCCTTCTTTCAACCCTCCGTCCACCGTCCTCCGCCGTCCACTTCTTCCGCTAGACGAGTGACCAGAATGGCTATGAAAAACGTTAAAGATGAACAAGACCCGCGCTTGAAGAGAATCTCCTCTACAATCCGAGTTATACCTGATTTTCCCAAGCGAGGAATTTTGTTTCAGGACATAACCACGTTGTTTCACAAACTCAGATAACAAAACTGGAACCCCAAAATTAGATGAATAGCTGAAACCCTAAGTCGCAAAAACAAGAAAAAAAACCCCAAATCTAAAAATGAAAAACCTAATTCTCCAATTCTCAATTTCAAAAACCCTAAAATGCCAAATCGAAAAAGGATTCACTCCGCTGCCGCCTTCCTCGCAATGCGCCACCGCCGCCTTCGTCCATCATCGCATCCCCATTCGCACCCAACACGCGTTCTTATACGAAATAGGAAACCCCTAAAACTCAAAAGAAAACAAAGGAAGAAGGAGGAGAAGGAAACTTGCGTCGCGAATCAGAACGACCAACGTCCTCGCGTAGTCGTCTCCATCGAAGAAGTCAGAGTTGGAACCTTCGCGGAAGCGCTGCCGCTATCAGACACGACCTCGCCGCGCCTTGCCGCTATCAGAAGTGACCTCGCCTCTATCAAATGCGACCTCGCCGCGCCTCGCTGCTATCAGACGCGACCTCGCCGCTATCAGACGCGACCTCGCCGCGTCTCTCCATGTCTTCGCTGGCCACTTACCTCAATCACAGCACTCTCACATCTCGTCCGCGTTCAAGGGAAGAAGAGAAAGGGAAGAAGCTTTAGCCTCGCTGCTCGTGTGCGTTCAAGGGGAAGAGGAGTGATAACAGTTGAAAAACTGTTATTTTCATGCTTAAAGTTGATACTAAAAGCAACCTTTAGACTTAGAAACTAGCTTGAAATCATGCCTTTTGTTTATATTTTCAGAAATAAGAGAGCTGGACAGGTTTATGCTTGATTTAAGTGTTCTTGTGCAGGTTTTGAGGTGAATTTGGTGAAAGAAGTGAAGAATAAGAGAGAGGACATTAGAAAAGACAAGAAAGAGTGCAAAAAGGAGAAGTCGAAGGCACCGCTCAGCGACAAACTACCGCTGAGCGGCACTCAAGAGGTGACGTTGGAACCGCTGAGGGGCAAAATGGCCGCTGAGGGGAAGAAAGAAGACGCGCAATCACCGCTGAGCGGTAAATACCGCTGAGCGGCACTTTTTGGGCTTGGACTTTTGTAATCTTTTGTAACTCTAGATTAGTATATAAGGGCTTGCACGTCCTATAGTTAGGCATCTTTGGCAGAAACGAGGCAAACACTCTCTCTTTCACCCCTTTGAAGGAGGATCTTGGATGCTCAGGCTACCTCTTCACCTTTATTGGGTTTATTCTTTCATACTTTCATTGTAATTCATCTAGGTTCACCATGAATATGGTGAACTAAACCTTGTATGTTTGTTGGGGAGTCAAAGTAATCTCTTGAAGCTCTCATATATGGATTTGTTGAGTACATCTTTGAATTAAGACATATGCTTTCTTTCATCATTAGTTAGGGTTTTTCCTCTTTGCTCAATGCTTGCATTGTTTAACTCATTCTAATGCATGATTATTGGTTTTGTTGATACAGACACGTACGGGGAAATCTAGATCCGGGGAATTTCTCCCAATATTATACTGACAATATTATATTGGTTGCCTTTAAGCTCCTGCACTCATGAACTAATCATTAGGAATGCTAGGAATTGTATGAACTATTTGATTAGGGAGAAGCCATCTAGAATGGTACATTAGAGAGTGGCATTAACAATGATGATTTGAATGTTGAATTCCTAAAATATATGAGAGTGGATGAGATGAAATTGACCCCCAACAACATATTCATTCATATATTTCCTTGAAAGTGTTTATCTTTTGTCTTTGTCATTGATCAATTCATGCATACATATTTAATTTTCGTCTTTGCATATTAAACTTCAATTATTGTGTTCTTAAGTCTTAGCTAATCAACAAATCACATAACTAAACTAGGCCGTGAGTCCTTTGGGAGAACGATACTTGGTCTTACCAAGTTTATTACTTGAAACGATTCGGTCATACTTGCCGATTGTGAAACAAGTTTGTGACATCATATTTTGGTGCTTACAAATTTGTCCATCAAGTTTTTGGCGCCGCTGCCGGGGATTCATGGTTTAACTGGTTAATTTGTGTGATTATTGATTATCTTTGACTTTAATTTTGAATTTCTGTTTTTATTTTTTCTGTTTTTATTATTTTATCTTTTTAGATTTTATTTTTATCCTTTAGGTTAGATTATATTAGATTTTTTTTTTAGGTTAGATTTTATTTTTTATCTTTTTAGATTAGATTTTATTTTAGATTAGGTTTTATTTCATTCTATCTTCTAAATCTTCTATCTTGTAAATCTTTTTATCTTTTGAATCTCTATCTTCTCCTATATCTTTTTGCGCTAACAAATCTTTTCTAGGGTTTTGTTTTCTTGTGTATGCAGGAAGGTCAAACCAGCACTAGTTCAATAGCACAAGGAGTATGGAGAACAATAATGCTAGAAGAACTCTTGCAGATTATACTAATCTTGCTGGACCTCAACACTTTAACAGCATAGCTCGACCTAGAGTCAATGCAACCAACATGGAGGTCAAACCAGCATTAATTCAACTGGTGAAGAGTAATCAATTTAATGGGTTATCACATGAAAGCCCATATGAGCACCTTACAACATTTAATGAGATCTGTAACACGGTCAAGATTAATGGGGTGCCAGACGAAGCTATCAAACTTAGCTTGTTTCCTTTCTCATTGGGAGGCAATGCTAAGCTTTGGTTGAACTCTTTTCCAGAAGAAAGTTTCACGGAGTGGGAAGCAGTGATTGCAAAGTTTTTGAATAAATACTTCCCACAATCTAAAGTGACTAAGGGAAAGCAAGAGATATCTTCATTCAAGCAGGGCATGGAAGAATCACTTGGACATGCATGGGACAGATACAAAGGATTGTTACGTAAAACTCCTATGCATGGTTTCAGAGAAGAAGAAGTAGTCCTAACTTTCCTTGGAGGGCTTGGTTCACAAACCAAGATGATACTGAATGCTTCAGCTGGAGGCAATATCAAATGGAAGACTCCAGAGGAAGCAACTGAAATTATTGAAAATATGGCTACTAGTGACAACGAACTCAATATTGAAAAAGGAGACTTTCATCAGAGGGAGTTGTTACCATTACATGTTGCTCTGCTAGAACAAAATAAAACTCTCTTTCAACAGCTTGAGGAAGTAACCATGAAACTTTCTCAAATACCACAGGGAATACAACAGGTCTCAATGGTTCAAGAACGACAAAAATGGCAGATGCAAGTTACTCCAGTTGAGAAAACAACAAAGCTTGAAGAGACTTTCCAGAGATTCTTGAAGACAAATGCGTCCTATTGTCATAATGTGGATGTTGCATTTAAAAAAATGGAGGTTCATGTTGAGAGAATAGTTGACGAAATTAAACAGGATAATCTTGGAAAGGAGTGCAAAACTGTTGTGACTAGAAGTGGTAGAGTGTTAGAGGAGAGACAAAAAGAGAGAGAGGAGAAAGAAAATGAGAGTGAGAGTGAAAAAGAAATATGTGAGAGAGAGAAAAAGAGAAAAGAAGAAGAGAAGAGGAGAGAAAAAAATGAGAGAGAAGAGAGACAGAAAGAAAAAGAGTATGAAAAGCCACTTCCTTATCCAAAGAGTTATTCAAGGAAGGAGAAAGAAAAGCAGTTGGAAAGATTCATGGAACTGTTTAAGAAGTTGGAGATCACTATACCATTCTCTGAAGCATTGCAACAGATGTCAGCATATGCAAAATTTTTGAAGGAACTTCTCACAAAGAAACACAAGTACATTGAGAAGGAAACTATCAATATACAGGGCAATTGCAGTGCAATCATACAGAAACTACCTCCTAAACTTAAAGACCCAGGAAGCTTCACCATTCCATGTACCATAGGAGATGTGAAAGTTGGAAGAGCATTGATTGATTTGGGAGCTAGCATTAATCTAATGCCGCTATCCATGTGCAGAACAATTCAGGGGTTGGAAATTAAACCAACCAGAATGGCTCTTCAATTGGCAGACAGGTCTCTTAAATATCCATATGGAGTGGTTGAAGATGTTCTAGTGAAGGTTGACAAATTTGTATTCCCAGTAGATTTCATTGTGATGGAGATGGAAGGAGCTAGTGATGTTCCTCTTATTCTGGGGAGACCTTTTATGAAGACTGCTAGAGTTTTGATTGATGTGGAGAATGGTAAGCTTAAACTGAGAGTTGATGATGAGGAAGTTACTTTTGATGTATCCAAGGCCATGACGTATCCAAATGATGACAAAGCATGCTTTCAATTTGATGAACTTGATAAAGTTTGTATGGTTCAAGAAAGAATGGTGCGTAATATTTCACCATTGGAAAAAACGCTCATTGATGCATGTGAAGATTTGGATGAAGAAGAAGAGAAATTGATCGATGAATGTCTGATGGACTTGGAAACATTGAAAAAGGGTCCAGAGGAAGATCCAATATTTGAAACAATTGATAAGGAAGAAACAATCAAAGCACAGTCGCCAGAATTGAAAAGATTGCCATCACATTTGAAATATGTGTTTCTAGAAGAGGGTGGAACAAAGCCAGTCATCATCAACAACTCTTTATCTTTACAAGAAGAAGAGCAGTTGATAGAAATTCTGAAAGCCAACAAAGAAGCAATTGGGTGGTCAATATCAGATCTCAAAGGTATTAGCCCAACTTATTGTATGCACAGGATTTTTATGGAAGAGGACTATAAACCAAGTGCTCAACCGCAGAGAAGGTTAAATCCTGTCATGAAGGAGGTGGTCAGAAAAGAAGTGTTGAAACTGCTAGAAGCTGGTATCATCTATCCAATCTCTGACAGTGAATGGGTGAGTCCAGTACAGGTGGTTCCAAAGAAAGGAGGGATGACAGTAATTTATAATGATAAGAATGAACTTATTCCTACTCGGACAGTTACTGGCTGGCGCATGTGCATTGATTACAGGAAGCTGAATAAAGCTACCAGGAAAGATCATTTTCCCCTTCCCTTCATGGATCAGATGCTAGAAAGGTTATCAGGGCAGGCTTTCTATTGTTTTCTGGATGGATATTATGGATATAATCAAATTGTGGTAGATCCAAAAGACCAGGAGAAGACGGCTTTTACTTGTCCTTTTGGTATCTTTGCATATAGAAAGATGCCTTTTGGATTATGTAATGCTCCAGCTACGTTTCAGAGGTGTATGCAGGCAATCTTTTCTGATCTTTTAGAAAAATGCATTGAAGTATTCATGGATGACTTCTCAGTTTTTGGAAATTCTTTCCAAAGATGTTTAGCTAATTTGAACACTGTCCTCAAAAGATGTGTTCAGACAAATCTGGTTCTGAATTGGGAGAAATGTCATTTCATGGTAACTGAAGGGATTGTACTGGGGCATAAAATCTCTGCTAAAGGAATTGAGGTGGATAAAGCCAAAGTAGAAGTCATTGAGAAACTGCCTCCCCCAACAGATGTAAGGGGGATTAGGAGTTTTCTTGGTCATGCTGGGTTCTATAGAAGATTCATCAAAGATTTCTCAAAAATTGCTAAACCATTGAGTAATCTTTTGATGAAGGATGCGCCTTTTGTGATGAACGAAGATTGTCTGAAAGCTTTTGATATATTGAAGAAGAAGCTAGTGTCAGCTCCAGTAATTGTAGCACCAGATTGGAATCAAAATTTTGAATTAATGTGTGATGCAAGTGATTATGCATTGGGAGTTGTTCTCGGCCAAAGGAAGGAACAAAAGTTTCATCCAATCTATTATGCTAGCAAGGTGCTGAATGATGCTCAATTGAATTATGCTACTACAGAGAAAGAGTTTCTTGCCATTGTATATGCTCTAGAGAAATTTAGACCCTATCTTATTGGGTCTAAGGTGATTGTCTATACAGATCATGCAGCTATCAAATATTTGTTGACAAAACCAGATTCTAAGCCACATCTGATTAGATGGGTACTACTATTACAAGAATTTGATGTAGAAATCCGTGATAAGAAAGGAAGTGAGAACTTAATTGCTGATCATTTGTCACGGTTAGTCAACAATGAGGTCACTAGCAAGGAGTCTGCAATCTGGGAATCTTTTTCAGATGAATCACTCATGTATATTCAGCAGAGGCCCTGGTTTGCTGATATGGCCAATTTCAAAGCTGCAAGAGTCATGCCAGAAGATTTAACTTGGCAACAGAGAAAGAAATTTCTACATGATGCCAAGCAGTTTGTATGGGATGATCCGTATTTGTTCAAAATTGGAGCGGATAATCTTCTAAGGAGATGTGTTACAAATGAAGAAGGAGAAGGAATTCTCTGGCATTGTCATGATTCACCTTATGGAGGACATTTTAATGGAGAAAGAACAGCAGCAAAAGTCCTTCAATCAGGATTCTATTGGCCAACTTTATTTAAGGATGCTCATAATCATGCTAGGAATTGTGACAAATGTCAAAGAGCAGGGACAATCACTAAACGTCATGAGATGCCTTTACAAGGTATTTTAGAGGTTGAGGTCTTTGATTGTTGGGGTATTGACTTTGTTGGACCCTTCCCTACATCTTTCAACAATGAATATATTCTGGTAGCAGTGGATTATGTGAGTAAATGGGTGGAAGCATTGGCTTGTCCTAAAAATGATGCTAGCACGGTAATTAAATTCCTGAAGAGGCAGATATTCTCACGTTTTGGCACTCCAAGAGTGTTGATCAGTGATGGAGGATCTCATTTTTGCAATTATCAGCTAGAGAAAGTACTCAAACACTATGGAGTAAAGCATAAGGTAGCTGCACCTTATCATCCACAAACCAATGGCCAAGCTGAGGTGTCTAACAGGGAGATAAAAAGAATCCTGGAAAAGACTGTGACTTCATCCAGAAAGGATTGGTCTCTCAAATTGGATGATGCTCTTTGGGCTTATAGGACAGCAATGAAGACGTCTATGGGATTATCACCATTTCAACTAGTCTATGGGAAAGCATGCCATTTGCCAGTTGAACTGGAGCATAGAGCATTATGGGCTTTGAAATTCTTGAATTTTGATCCTTATGACACTCAATGCACCCGCAGACGGCAGATTTTGGAGCTTGAAGAAATGCGCTTACATGCATATGATTCATCCAAGGCTTACAAAGACAAAATGAAATTTTATCATGACAGGAAGTTGGTGAATAGAGTTTTCAATCCAGGACAACAGGTATTATTGTTCAATTCAAGATTGAAGATATTTCCTGGGAAGCTGAAGTCAAAATGGACAGGACCATTTGTGATAAAAGAAGTGCATCCGCATGGAGCAATTGAAATCTTTAATCCATCTGATGATCCGCAGAGAAGTTGGGTGGTAAATGGTCAACGTCTCAAGCCCTATCTAGGGGGAGAGGTGCAACAATTGTCCACCATGATGTTGTTGGTGGATCCTTGAAAGTTTGGGTCAGGCTCGAGACGTTAAACAAGCGCTTACTGGGAGGCAACCCAGTACTTTGTAAGTTGTTTTTGTTTTTGTTTTTAGATTAGGGTTTGATGTACTCTATTGAACACCTGGTTTGTTATGATGGTTTGCTATTAACTGTGATTGTGTGATAAGTAATGCTTGATGATGCTTATTGATTGATTGATGTTGAGATGATGTGCACATTAAAATGCTTATACAGGTGATTCACAAGCTTTGTGAACAAATGCATAATATCATGATTGTGATTGTGAAATTAAGCAGGATGTGCATGTCAAATGTGAATGAGCTTATATGTGAGGTTTTGAGCTCCAGAGTTGTTATTGTTGAATGCTGTTACTTTGAAAGCATGAATGACTTTGCCCAGGTTTTCTATGATTGAATCAATTGCTTGTTTTGCATCATATGATCAAAGGCCGTGTTTTTGAAACCCTTTTTATTGGCCAAATTCATAAAGTTAGCCTTCTAAAAGAGAACACGTTGTGTTCTATCCTTTGAACCCTTAGCCTTAAATATACACTGAACACCCTTGATTGAAAATCTTTACCTTGAGTTAAGTAGAAGATCTTGTGTGGTATTGTTAAATGTTCAAGTTTGGGGTTATTGGGGAAACATGAAAAAGGAAAAAGCATTGAGCTAAGAGCTAAAAAGTAAGAATATGCAAAGAAAAGAAAAGAAAAAGAAGCAAAGCTCAATGCAAATGCAAAAGCAAAGGCAAAAGAAAGTTGGGAATGAATAAGAAGATTGTGTTGTTATGATTCTCTTAACTCAAGGATTTTGTGATCTAGAAAAACCAATTTTCTTGTTAGCCCAGCCACATTATAAGCCATTGAAAAGTCCTTGTGATGATGCATGCTTGTGAATGTATTTGATTGTGGTTAAATGAAAGGCAAAGTTGATTCATGTGACATTGTGATAGTGGAGTGAATGAGTGAAACACTTTACCTCTTATACACTTGTGTGTTGAGTGAAACACTTTACCTAGTGAGGAAATATTCCATAAGCACATGAACATCCATGCTTAATTGATTGATCATTCATGAAAAATAGCATTTGTTGGAATTTAAATGACTTTGTGAACACTAAAGCATGTGCACATCTTGATTGAACTCTTGGTCTTAAGTTTGAGTGAAGTTATTACTTATCTTGAAAAGAGGATTTTGAATGAGTGAACCATCATATGAATTGGTTGGAGATGGAGTTACATTTTATTTGCTTGAGGACAAGCAAAGTTCTAAGTTTGGGGTTGTGATAACAGTTGAAAAACTGTTATTTTCATGCTTAAAGTTGATACTAAAAGCAACCTTTAGACTTAGAAACTAGCTTGAAATCATGCCTTTTGTTTATATTTCAGAAATAAGAGAGCTGGACAGGTTTATGCTTGATTTAAGTGTTCTTGTGCAGGTTTTTGAGGTGAATTTGGTGAAAGAAGTGAAGAATAAGAGAGAGGACATTAGAAAAGACAAGAAAGAGTGCAAAAAGGAGAAGTCGAAGGCACCGCTCAGCGACAAACTACCGCTGAGCGGCACTCAAGAGGTGACGTTGGAACCGTTGAGGGGCAAAATGGCCGCTGAGGGGAAGAAAGAAGACGCGCAATCACCGCTGAGCGGTAAATACCGCTGAGCGGCACTTTTTGGGCTTGGACTTTTGTAATCTTTTGTAACTCTAGATTAGTATATAAGGGCTTGCACGTCCTATAGTTAGGCATCTTTGGCAGAAACGAGGCAAACACTCTCTCTTTCACCCCTTTGAAGGAGGATCTTGGATGCTCAGGCTACCTCTTCACCTTTATTGGGTTTATTCTTTCATACTTTCATTGTAATTCATCTAGGTTCACCATGAATATGGTGAACTAAACCTTGTATGTTTGTTGGGGAGTCAAAGTAATCTCTTGAAGCTCTCATATATGGATTTGTTGAGTACATCTTTGAATTAAGACATATGCTTTCTTTCATCATTAGTTAGGGTTTTTCCTCTTTGCTCAATGCTTGCATTGTTTAACTCATTCTAATGCATGATTATTGGTTTTGTTGATACGGACACGTACGGGGAAATCTAGATCCGGGGAATTTCTCCCAATATTATACTGACAATATTATATTGGTTGCCTTTAAGCTCCTGCACTCATGAACTAATCATTAGGAATGCTAGGAATTGTATGAACTATTTGATTAGGGAGAAGCCATCTAGAATGGTACATTAGAGAGTGGCATTAACAATGATGATTTGAATGTTGAATTCCTAAAATATATGAGAGTGGATGAGATGAAATTGACCCCAACAACATATTCATTCATATATTTCCTTGAAAGTGTTTATCTTTTGTCTTTGTCATTGATCAATTCATGCATACATATTTAATTTTCGTCTTTGCATATTAAACTTCAATTATTGTGTTCTTAAGTCTTAGCTAATCAACAAATCACATAACTAAACTAGGCCGTGAGTCCTTTGGGAGAACGATACTTGGTCTTACCAAGTTTATTACTTGAAACGATTCGGTCATACTTGCCGATTGTGAAACAAGTTTGTGACATCATATTTTGGTGCTTACAAATTCGTCCATCAAGGAGGATCTAGGCTTGCTCCAAAAGGAAAAAAAGTTGAACCCTTAATTAAAGCCCACTTGGAATCCGAAAGAGAAGAGGATCTGAGCCTATATGGCCTCGACTCAAAATATAAAGAGGTAATATAACTATACTGTTTCGGTTCTCCAACTTAACCGATGCCTATTATATCAAAAAATAATAAAAAATTAAAATTATAATGGCAATTTTGAAAATATATAGAACCCATATGACTCAATTGGCACCTTTATGCCTCGGTTCTGATTGTAACCGACATAGTATGTGTTTTTCAAAAAGTTTTCCAGTTTGTTAGCTGATTTGTAGAGGAGCAGAGGGTACAATGGCAAAACTTTATGCTTCGATTTCTGGCTTAACCGAGGTAGTAGACATCTTGCGCTTCGGTTTCTTTTAAACCGACGCATATAACTTCCCTAAAACTACGAAAATGCCATCGTGCTTTTATACACTTCGGTTTTAGTAAAACCGAGGCGTATATAGATGATGAACAAATTTTCAATCCCCGAAAACGGAGTCAAAAACTTGTTCACCTTCGACAAGTGTAACCAATCGTATCAAGTAATAATCCTGGTAAGACCAAGTATCGTTCTCCCAAAGGACTCACGACCTAGACAGTTATGTGATTTATTGATTAATTAAGACTTGTGAACAAATTGTTGTAAGTTTCAAATGCAAAAGACTGAAAAGTAAATATGTATGCATGTGATGATCAATGGGAGGGAAAGAAGCAAAACACGTGAATTGAAATCTATGGATGAATATGTTGTTGGGGTTTATCAATTTCATCCTTTCCACTCTCTTGTATTTAGGAATTCATCATTCTTTTCATTAATGTTAATGCCACTTTCTAAATTACTTTAAACCCGATGTCTCGGTGAAGAAAGCCTAATCATAATCACTAGTTTACAATGTCTTATCTCCCTAGCAATTAATCATGCATTATAGTGAACAGAAGCTTAAAGGCAACCAACTATCATACTCCTATGTTTAGGTTTGTAATATACTGTTAGGAGAGATTCCCCAGATCTAGATTTCCCCATAGTGTCCATATCGACAAAACCAATAATCATGACATCGAATGAGTTAAACAATGCATGCTTTGAGCAAAGAGGAAAAACCCTAACTATTAATGAAAGAAAGCATGTATCATAAAAATGATCTTGAAGAACAAATTCAATACAAGAGAGTTTATAAGGATTTACATCGATTCCCCAACAACAAAATAAGTTTAGTTCACCGTATTCATGGTGAAACTAGATGAACAATGGAATGAAAGAATGGAAGAAATAGAAAAACCGGAGAAAGAGAAGAGGAGAGCCGTCACCATCTCCAATTCTACCCCCAAGTAGTGAAAAATGTGTTTATGCTTCGTCCTAGCCAAAGATACAAACCCTAGAATGTCCTAAAGCTTATATAATATTTTAAAAATTACAAAAAAGTATGCCCAAGCCCAGAAAAGTGCCGCTCAGTGGTAGTAGCGCGTGCTTCATTCTTCCCCTTAGCGGTGCCAACGAGTGTCTGAGAGTGCCGCTCAACGGTAATTGGCATTGAGCGGTACTTGCGTTTTCTCCTCTTTTGCACTTTTTGTGTTCTTTTCTGATTCCATCTCTATCCCTTTTCACTTCTTTCATCTAAAAACCTGCAAAAACAAGGAAATCAAGCATAAAACCTGTCCAACTCTGTTATTTCCAACAATTCAACAAAATCATGAGTTCAAGCTAATTTCTAAGTCATAAAGGTTGTAATTGAAGTCAATTTTAAGTATAAAAATAACAGTTTTTCAACTTTTATCAATAGCGCGTTAAAAAGACATTTTTTTACTAGTGGACCAACGATGAAGGATATTGTCGCACACTCCCTGATGAATAGTGAAAAAGGAGTGCAAGTCAAGAACTACAATGGAGAGGAGACGATGGTGAACTGTGAACACGGGCAAGTGGAAACTAGACAACTTGGTTAAACAAGCTGTATGAGGACTGATGAGTGCATATTTATGCACACATTTATGCTTTAAAATTCAAATTTTTGATAGAACAATTGTGCTTAAATGATTGATTTTAAGTGAATTTGTGATGATTGGAATTGTTGGGTTTGGGAATTAAAGAGACGTAAAAAGTGAGTTTTAGCGCATAAAATATTCTTGGATGTTCTTACGTTTATTTGTGCAGCTAAAATTATAAGTTTTGTTGGTCCAAATGGCAATTAAGGCCCAAAATCAGATTTTATTTGGAAAATAATGTACAAATGGGCCAAACAGCCAACTTTTACCCTTGCACCTCCCAATTTCCTTACATACACCCTCTTCTCTTAAACAAGCCCAATACTAAGCCAAACAGTAACCCTATTCTAAATACACCTCCTAAATTTCCCTACCCATACCCCTCTTAAGCTAGACTCCACCAGATCATGCCATGTGTCCAAATCCTCCCCACACAGAACTAACCAACCATGTGCCGCCACATCAGCCCTAACCCATGAGCATAATCTTCCACCTTCTCCACAGAAACCCTAGCTGCCAGTGCCGCTGCCGCAAGCCTAACGTCACTGTCGTGCTGTCGTCAACACCACGTCGCAACCTCCGTTCATCTTCTCCCTTCTCGGAACCAAATCGCGCCACCATCTCCATGCCGCCGTGAAGCCACCATGACCACCTCATCGCTAGTGCCGTCGCACAACAACCGCCATCAACCACCATGGTCGCCGCTTTCGAAACCCTTTAATCCGACCATCACAGCGCCTCAACCATGGCAGTTTCTCCCTCGCCGTCATCTCCTTCTTCATTGCGAAGCCGCCATCCGCGAGAGGCCACCATCCTCAACACACCACGATTCACGCTTCTCACCATCTCCACAACACCGCCTCGGTCTCGCCATCACCACCACAGAAACGCGATCTCTCTAGTCAGGAAACCATTGACGCAACCATCAAACACCAACACAGCGCTTCCATCGTCCGCGAGCATCTCCTCCAAGCCAGCATCCAAAACGGCCACCACCTGCACTCAGAAAATCCAAACAGAGAAACGCGGCGTAGCCAAACGGCGAAAAGGGGGAAAGCCCTTTCCCCAATCTGAAACCCTAATTGGGGAAGGAAGAGGGCAGCCACGTGGCAAGCTCCAATTGGGTGCGTCCTCCTTTGGTCAAAACTGGTTAATAAGCCTTCTCTGGTCAAAGTCTGGTCAACTGAGGGGCTTTTTTGCAATTTTAGAAACTCAGAAGGGGCTAAAGTGCAGATAGAGGAAATTTTAGGGCATTTGTGCAATTTTGGAAATTTGGAAAAGCTAAAAGATAAAATTCAGTTGTTGAATTAATTTAATTTGTGAATATCAACTGAAAATATCTTCCAAATAATGTTATAATTATTTAAATCTTTTAGTTATTTGGAAGATATAAGATAAAAGATTCTATCAACTGAATACTCAGAGTCCAAGCCCGATCAAGCCTATATAAAGAGACCCAAGGACTTCACTTAATTCATTCATTCTCTCATACTCCTCTCACTTTTCTTTTATCTTGTATTCAACTCCATTCATGGAGAGCTAAGCATCTAGGGCTATTCTGCTATAATTCCATGACGGATTCTGAGGTTACGTTCAGTTAATGCAATTGTTTACTTTGATTATTGATTGAATTTGTTCTCTCTATGTCTTTCATCTATCTATCTTGTTAAAAGTAAATATTTTTGCATCATAATGTATTTGAATCTACATGCATATTGATTATATGAGTTTTAGGGTTTCTAGGTTTAAATTGAGAATGTACTTTGATTTAATTTAGGAACTTTCATATGATTAAATGGTTTTTACTATCAATTGAGAATGTACTTTGATTGATTAGTAATAATTTCAACTATAATCAATTGAGAATTTACTTTGATTGATTAGCTTTTAATTTGGTTTAGAGAGTTAAGAATAGACATGATTAAACACAATAGAATTTGATTGAGAATGTACTTTGGTTGAATTTATTGTGAATAATCTAGAAAGGTTTTGCATTTGATTGAGAATTTACTTTGGTTAAATGCATGATCGCCCTCGAATTAATTAAGAATGTACTTTAATTAATTTGAAACTTAAACAATAATCAATTGAACAATTATCCGTGAATAACCGATGATGAATCTATCTTGGAAAAGTAGTGGAATTACCCTATTTCATCGTAACTGTTTTTAAGTTTCTTATTTGTTCTTTAAACATTCTCCAAACATTACTTTTATCCATAAGCATTGCATAACATTTGTAAGAGTCAGATATTCAAAAACAATTTCGTGTTCGTTGGGAGACGACTCAGGGTTACTTTAGCCCTATCTACCTTCTTGAATACTACTTGGCAATACTGAAGTTGCCTTGAAAAGTAGTACTAATTTGATAGCTTCAACGACAGCGTATCAAATTTGGCGTCGTTGCCGGGGAATACGGTTAGTATTTTAAATATTTTGATTCTTATTTTATTTTATTATTATTTTTTTATTTTTTATTTTTTTTATTTTTTTGTTTTTATCTTTATTTTTTTTTAACGCACATACATTTAATTTAATTTCAGTTATTTTGTAGCCTTTAGTCATTCTTGTTTTAGGAAAAATCTTTGTTCTTGTTTTTATTAAGAATTTCTTTTGAGAAATACTTAAGGCTAGTTTGAATACACTCTGGCTAGGAAAGACTTCGTACTTAAGTTGTCCATTGTGACGCACCTCTCTTTCCTGGGAGTGGATCCAACAAGTCTCTCTTATCTCTTATTTGAAATCTTTCTCTAAAGCAAGAACAAAAGAAAAAGAGAAGTAACAGAGAAACAACTTCCAGCAGATTGCGTAGTGCATGACCAGAGCTAACCCGGGAGAATTTTATCAAATTAACCCGGAAGTTGAAAGGAATTTGCGTAAGCTGCGAAGAAGTTTGAAATTCGGGTGTTCTACTGAGGGAACACTTCCTACATCTGAAGTCATTCCACCTTCATTATCTCCAATCACAAACATACCATCCAATCCTTTACCTGATCCTAACCCAAACAATATGGCACAAAGAACCATCAGACAATTAGCCACCTCCCACAATACAGCTATCCGAAGTAACATTGAATATCCTAATGAGGAGTGGGAGCTGTGACCTGACCTGTTAAATGCCTTACCAAAGTTCAATGGGTTATCAAGGGAGAATCCACACAAGCACTTGAGACAATTTCACATGTTGTGTGAAAACTTTAGATCTCCCAGGATCACAATAGAGAGCCTTAAAATGAGAGCTTTTCCTTTTACTCTTCAAGGCGCAGCTCAAGATTGGTGGTATTATCTCTCTGCACGGATTAGAAATTGGGAAACTATTGAAAGACTCTTTCTTGAGAAGTATTTTCCTGCATCCAGATTATCAGCTATCCGCAGGGAAATTCAAGATATAAGATAGAGAGATAAAGAGAATCTTAGTGAATATTGGGAAAGATTCAAGAAACTATGTTCTTCATGCCCTTAACTCCAAATGGAAGATTTTATTCTAAGCTTTTATGAAGGCTTAAGTCCTACTGATAGGTCATGGGCAGATGCTGCAAGCGGAGGATCTTTCTTAGACAGGTCACCAGAAGATGGTATAGATCTAATAGAACGGAAGGCAGTAGACAATCAACAGTATGGAACAAGAGAAAATTCAATGACTTTGTTGAAGGGAGTGCATGAAATTGATAATGGTGTAGTTGATGGAAAGAGGATAGATGAAAGATTGAATAAGCTAGAAAGCAAACTCGACGAGATTGCAAGTTTATTTAAAACCTCAACTCCACAAATTGCTAAGAAGTGTGGAATTTGCATTTCAACTAACCATTATACTGATGAATGTCCTAGCTTGGTGGAAACCACTGTGGAAAACCCATCTCAAGCTTTTGCTGTAAACATGATTGGAGGAAATAGACCATACCAGAATTATCATGATTTGTCCTCCAATAGATATCAGCAGAACATGCAACCTTATGTTCCACCTCAACAAAGGCAGCAATCTCAGCCTGAAATGTCAATGCAAGATTTCATGAAAATAATACTTGAGCAAAATTCAGAAATCAAGAAATCAATTGTAGAGTTGACTCAAAGGGTGGAAAAATTAGAGGCTAAGGAGTCAAATAAACTACCTGCACAAACAGTGATCAACCCGCAAAATGTAAGTGCTATTACTTTGAGAACGGATAAGCAAGTAGAAGGCCTTGAAGGAGCCCAAGAGGATGAAGATAAGGAGAAAGAAGGAGCGCAAATTGATGACAATGGAGGATCAAGTGAACCATCACCTAAGACTACCACTGATAAATCCAGGTTAGTATCCTCTAACTCTTCTTCTAAAACTTCTTCTTCTTCTTATTCTCCACCTCCTCCATATCCAAATCGGTTGAAGCCGAGAAACAAAAAAATGGAGGAATTAGATCAAGAGATCTTAAATACTTTAAAAAAGGTGGAGATCAATATTCCCTTGCTAGATGTTGTTCAACAAATCCCTAAATACGCCAAGTTTTTGAAAGAAATTTGTACAAATAGAAGGCGTTTTAGGGATAATGAGGTTGTGAATTTGGGAAGAAATGTGTCAAGCTTGATTAAGAAGCATATTGAAATACCGCGAAAATGCAAAGATCCAGGTATGTTTTCTGTTCCATGTGTTATTGGAAATTCAAAGTTTGACAATGCCATGCTAGATTTAGGGGCTTCCATAAATGTAATGCCTTTATCAGTGTTTACTTCCATATCTTTGGGACCTCTTAAGACTGCTGGTGTGGTCATTCAACTGGCCAACCATAGCACATTTAACCCTGCAGATGTGCTTGAGGACGTCCTTGTCCAAGTAGACAAGTTAATTTTTTCCTGCAGATTTCTATATCTTGGACATGAAGGATGATGAAGGAATCAGTCCAACAACTATTATCTTGGGAAGACCTTTCATGATGACAGCTGATAACAGTTGAAAAACTATTATTTTCATGCTTGAAATTGATACTAAAAGCAACCTTTAACACTTAGAAACTAGCTTGAAATCATGCTTTTATTCATATTTTCAGAAATAAGAGAGCTGGACAGGTTTATGCTTGATTTCAGTGTTTTTGTGCAGGTTTTAAGGTGAGTTTAGTGAAAGAAGTGAAGAAGGAGAGAGATGAAATCAGAAAAGACATCAAAAAGTGCAAAAGGAGAAGCCGCAACTGCCGCTCAGCGGCAGTTTACCGCTGAGCGGCACTCAGAAGCTCACGGGGGTCCGCTGAGGGGCAAAATGGCCACTGAGGGGAAGAAACCAACTCACGCACTTACCGCTGAGTGGTACTTTACCGCTGAGTGGTACTTTACCGCTGAGCGGCAGACTTATGGGCTTGGGCCTAAATTTTCTGTAATTTTAGAATAGTATATAAGCTTTAGAACGTCCTAGGGTTTGTATCTTTGGCAGAAACAAAGCAAACACTCTCTCTTCCACCCGTTTGAAGGAGGATCTTGGATGCTCAGGCTACCTCTTCACCTTTCTAGGGTTTTATCTTTCATTCTTTCATTCTTATTCATCTAGTTTCACCATGAATATGGTGAACTAAACCTTGTATTGTTGTTGGGGAATCAATGTAGTCTTTTGAAACTCTCATATATGGAATTAGTGTTTAAACATCTTATTTGAGACACATGCTTTCTTTCATCATTAGTTAGGGTTTTTCCTCTTTGCTCAATGCTTGCTTTGTTTAACTCATTCAATGCATGATTATTGATTTTGTCGATACGGGAACGTACGGGGAAGTCTAGATCCGGGGAATTTCTCCCAATAGTATATTGGTTGCTGTTAAGCTCCTGCACTAAAAGAACTAATTATTAGGAATGCTAGGAATCGTATGAACTCGTAATTAGGGATAGGCCTTCTTGCAAGGTAATTTAGAGAGTGGCATTAACAATGATGAAAAAAATGTTGAATTCCTAAAGTATATGAGAGTGGATAAGATGAAATTGATAACCCCAACAACATACTCATCCATATATTCCATTGAAGTGTTTGTATTTTGTTTTAGCCATTGATCACATTCATGCATACATGTTTATTTTCTGTTTTGCATATTAAACTTCACTTATTTCGTTCTTAAGTCTTAAATAATCAACGAATCACATAACTAAACTAGGCCGTGAGTCCTTTGGGAGAACGATACTTGGTCTTACCGAGTTTATTACTTGAAACGATTCGGTCACACTTACCGATTGTTCAACAAGTTTGTGGCGCCGTTTTTTCGGTGTTCATAAATTTGTCATCAAGTTTTTGGCGCCGTTGCCGGGGACTCGTGGTTTAACTGGTTAATTTGTGTGATTATTGATTATCTTTGACTTTAATATTGAATTTCTGTTTTTATTTTTCTGTTTTTATTTTTTCTGTTTTTATTTTGTTTTATTTCATTTTATTTTATTTTATTCTCTGAATCTTATATCTTCTCCTATATCTTTTTGTGCTAACCAAATAATATCAGAAGAACTCTTGCTGATTACACCAATACAGCTGGACCTCAGCACTTTAACAGTATAGCTAGACCTAGAGTCAATGCAGCTAACATGGAGGTCAAACCAGCATTAATCCAACTGGTGAAGAGCAATCAATTCAATGGTTATCTCATGAAAGCCATATGAGCACCTCACTACATTTAATGAGATCTGCAACACAGTGAAAATCAATGGGGTGCCAGATGAAGCGATCAAACTTAGCTTGTTTCCTTTCTCATTAGGAGGCAATGCTAAGCTTTGGTTAAATTCTTTTCCAGAGGGAAGTTTCACAGAGTGGGAAGCAGTGGTAACCAAGTTTCTAAATAAATACTTCCCACAATCAAAGGTGAACGAAGGCAAGCAAGAGATTTCTTCATTCAGGCAGTGCATGGAAGAATCACTGGGTCATGCATGGGATAGATACAAAAGCTTGCTACGGAAAACACCCACGCATGGATTCGATGAAGTGGAAGTAGTCCTTACCTTCCTTGGAGTCTTGGTTCACAAACCAAGATGATGCTTGATGCCTCGGAGGAGGAAACATTAATGAAAAACTCCAGAGGAAGCAACAAAAATTATTGAAAATATGGCTACTAGTGACAACGAACTTAATATTGAAAGAGGATATCTTAGTCAGAAGGAATTGTTACAATCAAATGATGCTTTGCTTATTCAAAATAGAATTATCTCTCAACAGTTGGAAGAAGTAATTATGAAGCTTTCTCAAATACCACAAGAAATACAACGTCTCAATGGTTCAAGGGCAACAACAAAAATGGCAAATGCAATCTACTCCATCTGAGAAGACAACAAAACTTGACGAGACTTTCCGAAGATTCTTGAAGACGAATGCATCTTATTGTCAGAATGTGGATGCTGCATTTAAAAATATGGAGATCTATGTTGAGCGAATAGTTGACAAGATGAAACATGATAATCTCAGAAAGGAGTGTAAAACTGTTGTGACCAGAAGTGGTAAGTGTTAGAGGAGAGAAAAAAGAAAAAGAGAAAGTGAGAGAGAGTGAAAAAGAAACATGTGAGTGGAAAGAAAGGTTGAGAGAGAGAAAAAGAAAAAAGAAGAAGATGAGAGGAGAGAAAAAAAGAGAGAGAAGAGAGAGAGGAGAGACAAAAGAAAAAGAGGGTGAAAAGCCACTTCCTTATCCAAAGAGTTATTCAAGGAAGGAGAAAGAAAAGCAGTTGGAAAGATTCATGGAGTTGTTTAAGAAGCTGGAGATCACTATACCATTCTCTGAAGCATTGCAACAGATGCCAGCATATGCAAAGTTTTTGAAGGAACTTCTTACAAAGAAAAACAGTACATTGAAAAGGAAACTATCAATGTACAGGGTAACTGCAGTGCAATCATACAGAAACTACCTCCTAAACTTAAAGATCCAGGAAGCTTCACTATTCCATGCACCATAGGAGATTTGAAAGTTGGAAGAGCATTGATTGATTTAGGAGCTAGCATTAATTAATGCCGCTATCCATGTGCAGAACAATTCAGGGTTTGGAAATCAAACCAACCAGAATGGCTCTTCAACTGGCGGACAGGTCTCTTAAATATCCATATGGAGTGGTTGAAGATGTTCTAGTGAAGGTTGATAAATTTGTATTCCCAGTGGATTTTATTGTGATGGAGATGGAAGGAATAGTGATGTTCCTCTTATTCTTGGGAGACCTTTTATGAAGACTGCTAGAGTTTTGATTGATGTAGAAATGGTAAGCTTAAATTGAGAGTTGATGATGAAGAAGTCACTTTTGACGTATCCAAGGCCATGACATATCCAAATGATGACAAAGCATGTTTTCAATTTGATGAACTTGATGAAGTTTGTATGGTGCAAGAAAGGATGGTGCGAAATATTTCTCCATTAGAAAAAACTCTCATTGATGCATGTGAAGATTTAGATGAAGAAGAAGAGAAATTGATTGATGAATGTCTGATGGACTTGGAAACATTGAAAAAGAGTCCAGTGGAAGATCCAATCTTTGAAATAATTGATAAGGAAGAAGAAGTCAAAGCAAGACCAGAATTAAAAAGATTGCCATCACATCTGAAATATGTTTTCTAGAAGAAGATGGAACAAAGCCAGTCATCATCAATAACTCTTTATCTCTACAAGAAGAAGAGCAGTTGATAGAAATTTGAAAGCCAACAAAGAAGCAATTGGGTGGTCAATATCAGATTAAAGGTATTAGCCCAACTTATTGCATGCACAAGATTTTTATGGAAGAAGATTATAAACCAAGTGCTCAACCACAGAGAAGGTTAAATCCTGTTATGAAGGAGGTTCAGAAAAGAAGTGTTGAAACTGCTAGAAGCTGGTATCATCTATCCAATCTCTGAGTGAATGGGTGAGTCCAGTACAGGTGGTTCCAAAGAAAGGTGGGATGACAGTAATTTATAATGATAAAATGAACTTATTCCTACTCGGACAGTTACTGGCTGGCGTATGTGCATTGATTACAGGAAGCTGAATAAAGCTACTAGGAAAGATCATTTTCCTCTTCCTTTCATGGATCAGATGTTAGAAAGGTTATCAGGCAGGCTTTCTATTGTTTTCTAGATGGATATTCTGGATACAATCAAATTGTGGTAGATCCAAAAGACCAGGAGAAGACGGCTTTTACTTGTCCTTTTGGTATCTTTGCATATAGAAAGATGCCTTTTGGATTATGTAATGCTCCAGCTACGTTTCAAGGTGTATGCAGGCAATTTTTGCAGATCTCTTAGAAAAATGCATTGAAGTATTCATGGATGATTTCTCAGTTTTTGGAAATTCTTTCCAAAGATGTTTGGCTAATTTGAACACTGTCCTCAAAAGATGTGTTCAGACAAATCTTGTTCTTAATTGGGAGAAATGTCATTTCATGGTAACTGAAGGAATTGTTGGGGCATAAAATCTCTGCTAAAGGAATTGAGGTAGATAAAGCTAAAGTAGAAGTCATTGAGAAACTGCCTCCACCAACAAATGTAAAGGGATTAGAGTTTTCGGTCATGCTGGGTTTTATAGAAGATTCATCAAAGATTTCTCAAAAATTGCTAAACCATTGAGTAATCTTTTGATGAAGGATGCTCCTTTTGTGATGAATGAAGACTGTTTGAAAGCTTTTGACACATTGAAGAAAGAATTAGTGTCAGCTCCAGTAATTGTAGCGCCAGATTGGAATCAAAATTTTGAATTAATGTGTGATGCAAGTGATTATGCAATAGGAGTTGTCTTGGCCAGCGAAAGAACAAAAGTTTCATCCAATTTATTATGCTAGCAAGGTTCTGAATGATGCTCAATTGAATTATGCTACCACAGAAAAGAATTCTTGCTATTGTGTATGCTTAGAGAAATTTAGACCTTATCTTATTGGGTCTAAGGTGACTGTCTATACAGATCATGCAGCTATCAAATATTTGTTGACAAAACCAGATTCTAAGCCACGTCTGATTAGATGGGTACTATTGCAAGAATTTGATGTAGAAATCGTGATAAGAAAGGAAGTGAGAACTTAATTGCTGATCATTTGTCACGGTTAGTAACAATGAGGTCACTAGCAAGGATCTGAAATCTGGGAATCTTTTTCAGATGAACACTCATGTATATTCAGCAGAGGCCCTGGTTTGCTGATATGGCTAATTTCAAAGCTGCAAGGGTCATGCCAGAAGACTTAACTTGGCAACAAAGAAAAAATTTTTGCATGATGCCAAGCAGTTTGTTTGGGATGATCCTTATTTGTTCAAATTGGAGCAGATAATCTTCTGAGGAGATGTGTACAAATGAAGAAGCAGAAGGAATTCTCTGGCATTGTCATGATTCACCTTATGGAGGACATTTTAATGGAGAAAGAACAGCAGCAAAAGTCCTTCAATCAGGATTTTATTGGCCAACTTTATTTAAAGATGCCCATAATCATGCAGAAATTGTGATAAATGTCAAAGAGCAGGGACAATCACTAAACGTCATGAGATGCCTTTACAAGGTATTTTAGAGGTTGAGGTTTTTGATTGTTGGGGTATTGACTTTGTTGGACCCTTCCTCCATCTTTCAACAATGAATATATTCTGGTAGCAGTGGATTATGTGAGTAAATGGGTGGAAGCATTAGCTTGTCCTAAAAATGATGCTAGCACGGTAATTAAATTCTGAAGAGCAGATATTCTCACGTTTTGGCACTCCAAGAGTGTTGATAGTGATGGAGGATCTCATTTTTGCAATTATCAGCTAGAAAAGTACTCAAACACTATGGAGTAAAACATAAGGTAGCTGCACCTTATCATCCACAAACCAATGGACAAGCTGAGGTGTCTAACAGGGAGATAAAAAGGATCCTGGAAAAAACAGTGACTTCATCAAGAAAGGATTGGTCTCTCAAATTGGATGATGCTCTTTGGGCTTATAGGACACAATGAAGACGTCTATGGGATTATCACCATTTCAATTAGTCTATGGGAAAGCATGCCATTTGCCAGTAGAATTGGAGCATAGAGCATTATGGGCTTTGAAATTCTTGAATTTTGATCCTTATGAAACTCAATGCACACGCAGAAGGCAGATTTTGGAGCTTGAAGAAATGCGATTACATGCATATGATTCATCCAAGGCTTACAAAGACAAGATAAATTTTATCATGACAGGAAGTTGGTGAATAGAGTTTTCAATCCAGGACAACAGGTATTATTGTTCAATTCAAGATTGAAGATATTTCCTGGGAAGCTGAAGTCAAAATGGTCAGGACCATTTGTGATAAAAGAAGTGCATCCGCATGGAGCAATTGAAATATTTAATCCAGCTGCTGATGATCCACAGAAAAGTTGGGTGGTGAATGGTCAACGTCTCAAGCCCTATCTAGGGGGAGAGGTGCAACAATTGTCCACAATGATGTGTTGGTTGATCCTTGAAAGTTTGGGTCAGGCTCGTGACGTTAAACAAGCGCTTACTGGGAGGCAACCCAGTGTTTGTACGTATATTTTGTTTTTAGATTAGGGTTGATGTACTCTATTGAAACCTGGTTTGTTATGATGGTTTGCTATTGACTGTGATTGTGTGATAAGTAATGCTTGATGATGATTATTGATTGATTGATGTTGAGATGATGTGCACATTAAATGCTTATACAGGTGATTCACAAGCTTTGTGAACAAATGCAGGATATTATGATTGTGATTGTGAGATTAAGCAGGATGTGTATGTCAAATGTGAATGAGCTATTTGTGAGGTTTTGAGCTCCAGAGTTTTATTGTTGAATGCTATTACTTTGAAAGCATGAATTATTTTGCCCAGGTTTTCTATGATTGAATCAATTGCTTGTTTTGCATCATATGATCAAGGCCGTTTGTTGGAACCCCTTTTATTGGCCAAATTCATGAAGTTAGCCCACTAAAAGAGAACACTTGTGTGTTCTATCCTTTGAACCCTTAGCCTTGAACATAAATTGAAAACCCTTGTTGAAAAGCTTTACCTTGAGTTAAGTAGAAATCTTTGTGGTATTGTTAAATGTTCAAGTTTGGGGTTGTTGGGAAAGCATGAAAAAGAAAAAGGAAAAGCATTGAGCTAAAAGTTAAGAATAAGAATGTGAAAAGAAAAGAAAAAAAGCAAAGCTCAATGTAAAGACAAGTTGGGAAAAATAAGAATAATTGTGTTGTTATGATTCTCTTAACTCAAGGATTTTGTGATCCAGAAAAACCAATTTTCTTGTTAGCCCAGCCACGTTATAAGCCATTGAAAAGTCCTTGTGATGATGCATGCTTGAATGTTTTGATTGTGGTTAAATGAAAGGCAAAGTTGATTCATGTGACATTGTGATAGTGGAGTGAATGAGTGATTACCTCTTATACACTTGTGTGTGAGTGAAACACTTTACCTATGAGGAAGTATTCCATGAGCACATGAACATCCATGCTTAATTGATTGATCATTCATGAAAAATAGCATTTGTTTGATATTAACTGACTTTGTGAACACTAAAGCATGTGCACATCTTGATTGAAATCTTGGTCAAAAGTTTGATTGAAGTCTTTGCTTATCTTGAAAAGAAATTTTTGAATGAGTGAACCATCATATGAATTGGTAGAAGATTGAGTTACATCTTGTTTGCTTGAGGACAAGCAAAGTTCTAAGTTTGGGGTTGTGATAACAGTTGAAAAACTGTTATTTTCATGCTTGAAATTGATACTAAAAGCAACCTTTAACACTTAGAAACTAGCTTGAAATCATGCTTTTATTCATATTTTCAGAAATAAGAGAGCTGGACAGGTTTATGCTTGATTTCAGTGTTTTTTTGCAGGTTTTAAGGTGAATTTAGTGAAAGAAGTGAAGAAGGAGAGAGATGAAATCAGAAAAGACATCAAAAAGTGCAAAGGAGAAGCCGCAACTGCCGCTCAGAAGGAGGATCCGCTGAGGGGCAAAATGGCCGCTGGGGAAGAAACCAACTCACGCACTTACCACTGAGCGGTACTTTACCGCTGAGCGGCACACTTATGGGCTTGGGCCTAAATTTTCTGTAATTTTAGAATAGTATATAAGCTTCAGGACGTCTTAGGGTTTGTATCTTTGGCAGAAACGAAGCAAACACTCTCTCTTCCACCCCTTTGAAGGAGGATCTTGGATGCTCAGGCTACCTCTTCACCTTTCTAGGGTTTTATCTTTCATTCTTTCATTCTTATTCATCTAGTTTCACCATGAATATGGTGAACTAAACCTTGTATTGTTGTTGGGGAATCAATGTAGTCTTGTGAAACTCTCATATATGGAATTAGTGTTTAAACATCTTATTTGAGACACATGCTTTCTTTCATCATTAGTTAGGGTTTTTCCTCTTTGCTCAATGCTTGCTTTGTTTAACTCATTAAATGCATGATTATTGATTTTGTCGATACGGGAACGTACGGGGAAGTCTAGATCCGGGGAATTTCTCCCAATAGTATATTGGCTGCCGTTAAGCTCCTGCACTAAAAGAACTAATTATTAGGAATGCTAGGAATCGTATGAACTCGTAATTAGGGATAGGCCTTCTTGCAAGGTAATTTAGAGAGTGGCAATAACAATGATGAAAAGAATGTTGAATTCCTAAAGTATATGAGAGTGGATAAGATGAAATTGATAACCCCAACAACATACTCATCCATATATTCCATTGAAGTGTTTGTATTTTGTTTTAGCCATTGATCACATTCATGCATACATGTTTATTTTCTGTTTTGCATATTAAACTTCACTTATTTCGTTCTTAAGTCTTAAATAATCAACGAATCACATAACTAAACTAGGTCGTGAGTCCTTTGGGAGAACGATACTTGGTCTTACCGAGTTTATTACTTGAAACGATTCGGTCACACTTGCCGATTGTTCAACAAGTTTGTGGCGCCAGTTTTCGGTGTTCATAAATTTGTCATCAACAGCACGAACCAAGATAGATGTGCATGCAGGATCATTGACAATGGAGATAGGAGACGAGAAGGTGCGGTTCAACGTGTTGGAAGCTGGGAAGCACCAGATTAAAGATCATTCGTTTTGTATTGATTTATCAAGTGATGTTGTAAACAATTTTTCTTTTTCAAATATGTCGTCCCTAATTTTGGACGAAAAAGGAAACTGTAAAGCAGGTGATATTGAGGACGCGATATTAATAGATGATACCTCAGTGGCGTTCGAGTGTGATGTTGAGGTGGCTGAGATTACCTTAGGCAGTAAAATTTTGCCATCTGTGGTGCATCCACCCATTTTGGAGTTGAAACCTTTACATCCCATTTGAAATATGCTTATCTTTAGAGGGATGGGAAACTTCCTGTTATTATATCTGCATTGCTTACTGATGAGTAGGAAAAACAGCTATTACAGGTTATCAGAGACCACAAGAAAGCAATAGGCTGGACTTTAGCAAATATTCCTGGTATTAGCCCTTCTTTTTGCATGCATAGAATACATTTGGAGGAGGATGCTAAAGCAGTGAGACAACCTCAAGGAAGACTGAATCCTCAACTGATGGGGGTTGTAAAGAAAAAGGACACCAAGTTGCTACAAACAGGTCTTATATATTCAAATTCTGACAGCACTTGGGTGGGCCCTATACATGTGGTTCCCGAGAAATATAGAATCACAATGGTCAAGAACGAGAAGGACAAGTTGACTCCTATTCAAGACAGAAGTGGGTCACATAATGTAGTAGTTGACCATCTTAGTAGGATTGAAAAGGGAAAAGATAACATTCCTATCCAGGATGACTTTTCCAATGAAGTCCTACTAGCATTCCTTCCACCATGAAGGAGGTAAGTTCCCTCATACTTTTTCTTTGCATTTTATATATAAGGCATACATTTAGGACAATGCATAGTTTAAGTGTGGGGGTGTGGGGAAACAATTAATTTTGTTCCCTATTTTGTTTGTCTATTTTGTTTGTTTTTAATAAATATTTGCATTGGATTTGAGAGTTTGAATCAGTAACTGGAATGATCATGAATTCAAGAGGAAAAAAAATGAGTCATGTTGATATGAGTGGATTGCTTCTATGATTTGCTGATTGAGTTGAATTGAGAATTTCTTGATTAAATATTTGTGAAAGAAATTTGAACCATGTGAGTTTTGAGCTTAATGTTAAGGATGGACCACCATGTGTTATACCTATTTTTCTTGAGTGATTTGCGCATGTTTTGTTGATACTCTAATAGTTAGCTTGATTCTGTGTTGTGCAACTGAGGTGAATATGCATGATTTGATATGATTGAGGCATTGCTTGTTTTAGCTACTTGGCCAAATAAACTTGTTCTAACATTAATCCATTGGAACCCTCTTTGAGCCTTAAGCCTATTTTTTTTTCTTGTTCCCAGTCATTGTCAAATGAAACAAAAAGAAGAAAAATCATATGTTCCTTACCTTAGGACAGAAGAAGGAGTAATGGATTCTGTTAGAAGTAAAGTGATGAATAAGTGTGTGGGTGAGTATCTCACCCACAAAACAATAAAAAGGGTAAAAAGGAAGATGAAAAATTGAAGTTTAAAAAAAAAGGAAAAGAAGAAGAAAGAAAAGTAAATCTTCCTTAAAAGAGCAAGAAATAGATTTGTTTTTGAAATCAAATATCATTACTCTTTTTATGTCAATTTCAAAAGCTTAGAATCCCAAGAAAATTTCCTACCTTTGCCTTGGCCTCAATACAACCTTTAAAAAGCCTGCATATGATCAATAATTGCATGTTTTCTGAAGTGTGTGAATGTTAGAATCTTGCTAAATATCAATGGTGTCTACTTACATGGGTATTTTGAGTGTAAACACAAGCCAAAAACACTTGAGAGAGTTGGGAAGAAATATATTCATTTTGACTTAAGTGTTGTCTTTCATATTTGATTTTCTTGGAAATTCGAAAAGTTTAACTCATGTGTGAAGAATAAAGTGATTCCATTTGCATGTCCATGACAAAGTAATGCCTAAATTATTGATCTATATCTGGTGACGCTCATTCTTTTGATCCAAATGCAAATATGAAATAAAATGATTCAGAACAAAGTCTTGAAATTAATCAATTTTGCCCAGGAGTGCAAAAGGATAAGTGTGGGGGTGTGATGAGTGCATATTTATGCCCACATTTATGCTTTAAAATTCAAATTTTTGATAGAATAATTGTGCTTAAATGATTGATTTTAAGTGAATTTGTGATGATTGGAATTGTTGGGTTTGGGAATTAAAGAGACGAAAAAAGCGAGTTTTAGTGCATAAAATATTCTTGGATGTTCTTACGTTTATTTGTGCAGCTAAAATTATAAGTTCTGTTGGTCCAAATGGCAATTAAAGGCCCATAATCAGATTTTATTTGGAAAATAATGTACAAATGGGCCAAACAGGCAACTTTTACCCTGGCACCTCCCAATTTCCTTACATACACCCCTCTTCTATTAAACAGGCCCAATACTAAGCCAAACAGTAACCCTATTCTAAATACACCTCCTAAATTTCCCTACCCATACCCCTCCTAAGCTAGACTCCACCAGATCATGCCATGTGTCCAAATCCTCCCCACACAGATCTATCCAACCATGTGCCGCCACGTCAGCCCTAACCCATGAGCATCATCTTCCACCTTCTCCACAGAAACCCTAGTTGCCAGTGCCGCTGCCGCAAGCCTAACGACACTGTCGTGCCGCCATCACCACCACGTCGCGACCTCTGTTCATCTTCTCCCTTCTCGGAACCAAATCGCGCCACCATCTCCAATGCCGTCGCACAGCAACCACCATCAACCACCATGGCCTCCGCTTTCGGAACCCTTTAATCCGGCCATCACAGCGCCTCAACCATGGCAGTTTCTCCCTCGCCGTCATCTCCTTCTTCATTGCGAAGCCCCCGGCCAAATTATGAACACCAAATTATGATGATTCACTTTATTCAAAAATCTTCTTTTCAAGATAAGCAAAAACTTCACTCAAACTTATGACCAAGAGTTCAATCAAGATGTGCACATGCTTTAGTGTTCACAAAGTCATTTAAATTCCAACAAATGCTATTTTCATGAATGATCAATCAATTAAGCATGGATGTTCATGTTCATGTGATATTTCCTCACTAAGTCAAGTTTTCACTCACACTCAAGTGTATAAGAGATGATCACTCATTCACTCTACTATCACAATGTTACATGAATTACTTTGCCTTTCATTTTACCACAATCAAAAACATTCACAAGCATGCATCATCACAAGGACTTTTCTATGGCTTATAATGTGGCTGGGCTAACAAGAAAATTGGTTTTTCTGGATCACAAAATCCTTGAGTTAAGAGAATCATAACAACACAATCATCTTATTCATTCCCAACTTTCTTTTGCCTTTGCATTGAGCTTTACTTCTTTTTCTTTTTTTTTCTTTGCATATTCTTACTTTTTAGCTCTTAGCTCAATGCTTTTCATGTTTTCCCAACAACCCCAAACTTGAACATTTAACAATACCACACAAGATCTTCTACTTAACTCAAGGTAAAGATTTTCAATCAAGGGTTTTCAGTGTATATTCAAGGCTAAGGGTTCAAAGGATAGAACACACAGTGTTCTCTTTTAGTGGGCTAATTTTATGAATTTGGCCAATAAAAAGGTTTTCAACAGATGGCCTTGATCACATGATGCAAAACAAGCAATTGATTCAATCATAGAAAACCTGGGCAAAATCATTCATGCTTCCAAAGTAATAGCATTCAACAATAACAACTCTGGAGCTCAAAATCTCACATATAAGCTCATTCACATTTGACATACACATCCTGCTTAATTTCACAATCACAATCATATATCATGCATTTGTTCACAAAACTTGTGAATCACCTGTATAAGCATTTTAATATGCACATCATCTCAACATCAGTTAATCATAAGCATCATTCAGAATTACTTATCACAACATCACAGTTAATAGCAAACCATCACAAGAAACCAGGTTCCAAATAAAGTACATCAAACCCTAATCTAAAAACAGAAACAAATAAGTTCAGAAAACTTAAACCACAAAGCATAAGCACATGATAGCATTCATCAGTAAATGCTATCTCAGCTCCTCATCAGTCTGAGCTGTCCTCTGTATCTTCCTCTTCCTCTTCATCTTCATCATCTTCAAATGCATCATCATCATCAGCTTCATCTTCTTCCATCTCTCTAGCCGAAGCTTCAGCTGCTCCAGCTCCTCCTCCATGCACTGGCTCCTCTGGCCAAGCTACCACATTATGGAATTCATCCATAGTCCACCTGTGGGCTGGAGGTGTATCATACATCCCCACAATCATCTCAGCAGTGGCCACCTGCCCTCTGTGAATGGACTGCAACTGAGCCCCTATAAGAGACATATACATGTCCCTCATCTGGAATGGCTCTGCTTCATGTGTCTCAGCAGATGTCTGGCTCTGTGCTGGCCCTCTCTCTCTACGAGCACGGCGTGGTGGAACTGGCTGAGCTGCATCATCACCTCCACAGTACTGTCTATAGTAGGCCTCATCAATAGCTTTTCTTGGCCTCTCAAAAGGTGGAGCAGAAGTGTCCACCCCAGCTATCTTGCAAAGGTGCGTGATCAAAGAAGGATGTCCTAGTGGTGCTTTGTTGTTTGAAGTATTGGCGCACACACTAATCTCATCAGCTATCACCTGCCCAATATTAACATTCAAGTTTCTGATAGCACATAATGAAGAATGCCCTGCTGAGAGTAATATCTGACACATGTGAACATGGCTGAATGTTGGCATGAGAAAACGCCATCCAATACTTTGCAAGAGGAGTCAAATCGTCCTCCTAATGTTAACCACTGAGCCAGATCTATTCCTTTGGAAGTGTCCTCCAGGTATACACAGTACTCTCTCCACATCCTCATAATCAGCACCTTCCTCCATGCAAAGAGCAAACTGGCACTGCTCACCAGCCCATACAGTGTCCAGAAAGTTATTAATTGAATCAGGATCATACCTGATAGCATGGCCTCTGACATAGCCCAAATAATTCTCAGCTGGATAATCACCAATCTTCTTTGCATTGGTGTAAAATTCCTTAACCACAGCTATGTTGGCAGGTGCAGGATAAGTGGCTAGCTTTCCCAATCATTCCCTAACACTTGCTCTCCAAATTGAGGAGCAAGTTAGGTATCATTCCAACCTTTCTCTCCATCAGAAGTCTCCTGTCCTGAACCACTTTAAAGTGCTTCTCATGTTTCCTAGAGAGGAACCTGCTAGAGTGGGGTTGCTCTGGTTCCTTTTCCTTTCTCTTGTTTGCCATGGTTTTCAATCTTTTTCCGGATGAGGATGCCATTCCTACATTCAAAACACAAAACCAAACCACAGAACATGATGTTAATCATTAGTAAAACACAGAACACAACTCCTTTCGAAGCTAAACCACCGCTGAGGGCCAGAATTTCCCCTCAGCGCCACCAGTACCACATTCCAGATCACACAAAACCAGAAAAATCAAATCTGGCAGAGTGCCGCTCAGCGGCAGTTTACCCCTCAGCGGTAACTCTGCAGATTTTTGAAAAACCTGTTTTAAAGCTTTCCTAACTCCACCCAAATGCAATTTTCAGTTTTCCAGTTCATAATCATGCAGTTTAATCGGTTCAAACATCAAATATATCATCAAATCATGCAAAGAAATCAAAACCCCTAAATCTTCATGCTTTGACAATCATATTCAAAATCAAAAACCCTAGAATGAACAAAATGCATTTTACTTACTTGGGTGGAGATACTAGATGCAATGAGAATGCTTCCAAGCTAGAATGCTCTCTTCCAACCCCAAACTTTGATGGCACACTAGTGAAAAAGTGAGTGGAAGAGAAATTTTCTTAAGAGGGAAGAGTGAAAAGATGTGGAAAACCTTGGAGAAGGTATGTGGGAGTGTTTGTGCAAAGAAAAGTCTGAAAGTGTGAAGAATGCGCAGCTTAGGGTTTAAAAATACCCTAATGGGCTCGGGTCCCGCTAAGGGGAACTAAAACCCTATTCTGCGAGAGTACCGCTCAGCGGTAAAGTACCGCTCAGCGGCACTTTCGTGAAGTGCTCTTCTCCTTCTTTTCTTAACCTACGTGCCTCCTAGACATGCCCCTCACTGGCTCCCTGCAATTCAATGTTCAAAATGCTTATGCAAACCCTAACTAAAAAAACAAACAGAAATATTCAATCAACTGGGTTGCCTCCCAGGTAGCGCTTGTTTAACGTCACGAGCCTGACCCAAAATCCACCAACACCCATCAGTAGGTGTTACAGCCATTGTATCCTTCAGTAGATACTTAACCACCTAGCATCCTTCAGTAGATGCTATATCCAACAAAATAAATACAAAATAATGTTCACAAATTACAAATTACAAAACCAAATCAAAAGTTTTTAAATTCACTGGGTTGCCTCCCAGCAAGCGCTCTTTTAATGTCATTAGCTTGACCCAATAAAGTTCAAGTTCCATCTTCTTTGTAATTGATGTTGTTATTCCACCAACTCCTCAGCTGTTTCCTTTGAACTGTTTTGGTTCTTCTAGAACATGGAGACTCTATCTCTATCATCTCCTTCTCTTTAAAGCCCTTCACAACCCACAACTTGTTCTTGATTCTAACAGGTGTGCCAAGTTGGAGTCTTCTTTTCTTCCAGTCTCTAGGAATTTCTTCTCCTCTTCCAATCTCTTCTACCTTGGGTACCTGAAACAACAAACAATGGTTACCTGAAACCTCAAGATTTTCATCTTTACGGCTAGTCATGGGTGCATCTCGAAATGCAGCTTTATAACTAGCTTCTTCCTCCTTTGCTTGCATCTCATCTTTGAAAACATCTACCACCACTCTCTCCTCTCTATCCTGGAGCACCACTATACCTTCATTTACATCTATGATAGCCCTGGCCGTTTTCATAAACGGTCTTCCAAGTATGATAGGTATCTTCTCAGTCTCCATCTTCATCACCACAAAGTCTGCCAAGAACTGAAGTTTGCCAACACAAACTATAATGTCCTCTACAATCCCACATGGCTCCTTTGAAGATCCATCGGCCATTACTATTTTAATCTTTGCATGTTTCATTTTAACATTGCCGATTTGCTCCAGTAAAGAATAAGGTATCAAGTTAACACTTGAACCTAAATCAAGGAGAGCTTTCTTTACCTTTTTCTTCCCTATAGTACAAGGGATAGAAAAACTACCTGGATCTGACGCTTTAGGAGGGAATGACTCTTTCTTAACAGTTATACACTTTTGCCTCATCATCTCTACGTCTCTTCTTTGTAGAAATTTCTTCATCAGATTTTGTGTAAACTGCAATTTTCTGTAAAATCTGTTCCCAAGGTGCTTTATTATCCACCATTCTGAATAATTCTGTGAAATCCATTTGTTTCTCTTGATTTATTGGAAAAGGAAAATTGTTTTTGCTCTCTATTTCTCTTCTTTCTTCTGTTTCTCCTTCTTCTAACTCAATTATCTCTTCATTCACACTCTTTACCACTTTGCACTCTTCTCTAGGGTTAACCTCAGTATTAGCCCCAAAATTTCTATTTGGCCTTTCTTCCAATTGCTTGGTAATCTGACCCATTTGAATCTCCAAATTCTTTATAGCAGCTTCAGTGCTCTTTTGAGAAGATTCGGTTTTCTGTATGAATTGCTGAAGAGTTTCTTCCAACCTTGTTGATTTTTCATTAAGCATAGATAACTGTTGCCAAAAGGTTGGTTGCTGCTGCTTATTATATTGATTTGCTTGCCCAGTTTGTCCTTGACCAATGCTTGGATGTGGTTTCCACCCTTGATTGTAATTCCCTTGACGGTATGGAAATTGATTAGCCATGAAATTAACATCCTCCAAGGCTCCACTGGAAAAGCACATTGACCATTGATATGATCACCTCCACATAATTCGCACAACTGAGTTTGCACCTGTGCAGCAGTTTTCAACTCTTTAGGTAATTGTGCAAGAGTTTTAGTCAGAGTCTCCAGCTGTTGAGTTAGAATTTTATTTTGAGCTAGCAAGGCATCATGTGTCTGTAATTGGAGAACCCCTTTTTGTTGCATAGGAACTCCTCTTTCGCTGTTGAGCTCATTATCACTAGTAGCCATGTTGTCAATAATTTCTATAGCTTCCTCTGGAGTTTTCCATTTAATATTGCCTCCTGCTGAGGCATCAAGCATCATCTTGGTTTGTGAACCAAGCCCTCCAAGGAAAGTTAAGACTACTTCCTGTTCTTCAAAGCCATGCGTGGGTGTTTTTCTTAGCAGACTTTTGTATCTATCCCATGCATGCCCCAGTGATTCTTCCATGCCCTGCTTAAATGAAGATATCTCTTGCTTGCCTTTTGTCACCTTTGATTGTGGAAAGTACTTGTTCAAAAACTTTGTTACCACTGCTTCCCACTCTGTGAAACTTCCTTCTGGAAAAGAGTTCAACCAAAGCTTAGCATTGCCTCCCAATGAGAAAGGAAACAAACTAAGTTTGATTGCTTCGTCTGGCACCCCATTGATTTTCACTGTGTTGCAAATTTCATTAAATGTAGTAAGGTGCTCATATGGGCTTTCATGAGATAACCCATTGAATTGATTACTCTTCACCAGTTGGATCAATGCTGGTTTGACCTCCATATTGGCTGCATTGACTCTAGGTCTAGCTATGCTGTTAAAATGTTGAGGTCCAGCTACATTGGTGTAATCAGCAAGAGTTCTTCTGATATGATTATTCTCCATATTTTCTGTGCTATTGTCAGAACCTTGTGGTGATGGTTGCAACAGAGTTTCCGGAGGAGGGAAAAGTTCTCTAGATGTTCTGATTCTTCTCCTCCGTCTACTGTCTTCTAATCCTTCAAGCAACGGTTCTGTTGTTTTCTTGCTCCTAGTTCGAATTGCCTCCTGCATACACAAGAACACAAAACCCTAGAAGATTTGGTTAGCACAAAAAGATATAAAAGAAAATATAAGATTCAGAAAATAAAGACAGAAAACAGAAAAAAAAATAAAATAAAAATTCGAAATTTAAAAATAAAAAAAAAAATAAGTCAAAGATAATTAATAATCACACAAATTAACCAGTTAAACCACGAGTCCCCGGCAACGGCGCCAAAAACTTGATGGACAAATTTATGAACACCAAATTATGATGTCACAAACTTGTTTTCAATCGGCAAGTATGACCGAATCGTTCAAGTAATAAAACTTGGTAAGACCAAGTATCGTTCTTCCCAAAGGACTCACGGCCTAGTTTAGTTATGTGATTTCTTAATTAACTAAGACTTACAAACGAATTAATTGGGGTTTAAAATGCAAGACAGAAAATAAACATGTATGCATGAATTGTGATCAATGGCAAAAAGCAAAAGATAAACACTTTCAATGAAATTTATGTATGGATATGTTGTTGGGGTTCAATTTCATCTTATCCACTCTCATATATTTTAGGAATTCAACGATCAAATCACCATTGTTAATGCCACTCTCTAATGTACCTTTCCAGAAGGCTTCTCCCTAATCACGAGTTCATACAATTCCTAGCATTCCTAATGATTAGTTCATAAGTCAGGAGCTTAACGACAACCAATATAAAATTGGGAGAAATTCCCCGGATCTAGACTTCCCCGTACGTTCCCGTATCGACAAAACCAATAATCATGCATCGAATGAGTTAAACCATGCAAGCATTAAACAAAGAGGAAAAACCCTAACTAATGATGAAAGAAAGCATAAGTCTTAATTAAAAGATGTAAAAACAGATTCCATATATGAGAGTTTCACAAGACTACATTGATTCCCCAACAAACATAAAGAGGTTAGTTCACCATATTCATGGTGAACCTAGATGAATTACAATGAAAGAATGAAAGAATAAACCCTAAAAAGGTGAAGCGGAAGCCTCAGCATCCAAGATCCTCCTTCAAAGGGGTGGTAGAGAGAGTGTTTGCCTCGTTCCAGCCAGAGATACCTAACCCTAGGAAACCCTAAAGCTTATGTATCATTCGTAAATTACAAAAAGTCAAGTCCAAGCCCATTAAAGTGCCGCTCAGCGGTAAACTACCGCTCAGCGGTGATTGCGTGACTTGTTTTCTCCCTCAGCGGCCATTTTGCCCCTCAGCGGATCTCCCGTGACTTCCAGAGTACCGCTCAGCGGTAAAAACCGCTCAGCGGTGAGTGCGTGACTTGTTTTCTCCCCTCAGCGGCCATTTTGCCCCTCAGCGGACCTCCCGCAAACTCCTGAGTGCCGCTCAGCGGTAAACTGCCGCTGAGCGGTGACTTCGGCTTCTCCTTTTGCACTTTTTATTGTCTTTTCTGATTTCATCTCTCTCCTTCTTCACTTCTTTTACCAAATTCACCTTCAAACCTGCACAAAAACACTGAAATCAAGCATAAACCTGTCCAACTCTCTTATTTCTAAAAATATACAGAAAAACATGATTTCAAGCTAATTTCTAAGTGTGAAGGTTGCTTTTAGTGTCAATTTTAATCATGAAAATAACAGTTTTTCAACTGTTATCACCGTCATCTCCTTCTTCATTGCGAAGCCGCCATCCGCGAGAGGCTATCATCCTCAACACACCACGATTCACGCTTCTCACCATCTCCACAGCATCGCCTCGGTCTCGCCATCACCACCACGGAAACGCGATCTCTCTAGTCAGGAAACCATCGCCACCGTCATACCCCACCATCGCGTGAGCTAGCCGCTGCTATCTCCTCCATTGACGCAACCATCAAACACCAACACAACGCTTCCATCGTCCGCGAGCATCTCCTCCAAGCCAGCATCCAAGACGGCCACCACCTGCACTCAGAAAATCCAAACAGAGAAACGCGGCGCAGCCAAACGACGAAAAGGGGGAAAGCCCTTTCCCCAATCTGAAACCCTAATTGGGGAAGGAAGAGGGCAGCCACGTGGCGAGCTCCCATTGGGTGCGTCCTCCTCTGGTCAAAACTGGTCAATAAGCCTTCTCCGGTCAAAGTCTGATCAACTGAGGGGCTTTCTTGCAATTTCAGAAACTCAGAAGGGGCTAAAGTGCAGATAGAGGAAATTTCAGGGCATTTGTGCAATTTTGGAAATTTGGAAAAGCTAAAAGATAAAATTCAGTTGTTGAATTAATTTAATTTGGGAATATCAACTGAAAATATCTTCCAAATAATGTTATAATTATTTAAATCTTTTAGTTATTTGGAAGATATGAGATAAAAGATTCTATCAACTGAATACTCAGAGTCCAAGCCCGATCAAGCCTATATAAAGAGACCCAAGGACTTCACTTAATTCATTCATTCTCTCATACTCCTCTCACTTTTCTTTCATCTTGTATTCAACTCCATTCATGGAGAGCTAAGCATCTAGGGCTATTCTGCTGTAATTCCATGACGGATTCTGAGGTTACGTTCAGTTAATGCAATTGTTTACTTTGATTATTGATTTAAGTTGTTCTCTCTATGTCTTTCATCTCTCTATCTTGTTAAAAGTAAAGATTTATTAAAAAAATAATTGAAAACTTAACTACGGTTTTGAATAAAACCGTTGGGAAGTACCTGAGGTTTTCAAAACCCCCAAAATTTAACCCCTACTGTAATATATTATTTTTGTAGTGTTTAGGCTTTGATTTTCAATTAAACATGAATTTGCAACTGAAGATCCTATTTTTGTCCAATTAAAACATTATGGATCAATTAAGGTTGAAAATAATTTACTGTTACTTTATTACATGGAAGATTAGCAATATAATAAATTTAACTTTTCATGCATGTTTAGTAGCGAATAACTTTATTCCTTAAATACTAACTATTCACTTTAGAAACTCTAATGAAGGCCAGATAGTGATCACTGGAAATTGAAGTACAAATATATATTATAGAAATATTTCAAAACAGATATTAAGGATTATTATGTTAAAAGCCAGTTAAGCTTAATTTGATGAAATATTCTACGAGAAATTATTGGTAGTCCTCACAAATTATGTTACAAGTTAATTTAATTTTTATAACTTATCTTCCTTGGAAATAAATTTAAATAGAAAAATGATAAGCTAATTATATCCAAGATACTTAATATTTACAATTTAAGATTTATTTCCACACATGACTTTGATTTTCAACATTTACATAAAAAAAATAGAATTAGGTTTTAAATAATCATAATTTATATATACTCATTGATTTGGAGATAACTAATTTGAAGGGTCATTTACCTCGTTCTTATTGTTTAGAAAATGTTCTATTTTCCATTTTACAATCTTCATTATGCGTATATGATGCTCTTTTTCATTTTATTAGACAGTATGTTATTTTCTTTTTCTAATTTTCGTTTTGGGATAAATATATTGTTTTCATTTTAGATTAAATATTCAAGTGATCATTTGTACCTCAGTGCAATTCCATTCAGCTTTACTAATGATTAGAATCAAAAAATTAATTAATATTATATTGGGGGAAGAAACTATAAGGGAATGATTACACAATTTGATTAATGTAGAATTTTGAAAGTAAAATAATATTTAGGATTGTTTGGGTTTTCCATAGCCATTTTTAAGAATCAATGAGTTAAAATTGAGTTATACATAAATTAATTTGCATGGAGAGTGGGAAAATTAGTTATTAAAACCCATCAGTCTGACGAAGTTAACCCATATATTAACCCACATAACTTGTACTTTTATTTAGTTTTATTCATTCGTAGATATTCTTATTATATTTGACAGTAATTATTTCTTCTAACTACAGAGTTTATTTTTAATTTAAATTTACCATTTACTGCTACAAAATATATTCATTTTTTACTTTGGTTTAAACCCTTTAGTTGTCTCTATTGATGTGAGTTTTTTCCAATTTGATTTCTGACTTATTAGAATCCTCAATTGAGTTTTTAAAAGTGTTAATTTGAGTCAATTGAGCCTCTGCCGTTAAATTTAGTTAACGGGGTTAAGTTTTTGTACAGGTGGGAGGTTGATGTGTAATTTTTTGAAACGTGGCATGCTGATGTCAGAGTAATGTGCTTGTGAACCTCTCTAATTATTTTTTCCAATTTTTCATATAGTCACTAGAGTTCATCACACTCCATCACCTCCTTAGTAGTGCCAGCGATGCTCGTCCCCCACCACCAACGCAAATCCTCACGCCACCGATTGGGCCTCGGTCACTACCCTCAAGCCATTGACGCAAATAGAAGAAACCCTCGTCGTCAGCCGCGCTAGGGTCGCCGTCATTCGCGAACAACCCTTGTCGTGACCAGGTCTGCCACCATCAGCCACTGCACCAGAGAATGAAAGAGTCTTGTCCATGACAGAACAAAGAAAGCGACGCGGCTCCATCGTAGGCGACGAACGCAAGCAAGCCGTCAGCCCAACTAAATCGCAAAACAGAGTCGCGGCTTTACGCATCTTGCCGTCGTCGAACCAGATCGAGGGAAGAGGAAGAAGGACGAAGACCAAAGACCGCCGCTGAAGGAATAAACCAAAAGCTTCGTCCTTCGCCGGCGACGAACCAGGTCGAAGAAGTCGAACCAGAAACACAGAAAGCCCCAAATCTCTTAGCACCAGAAACCCGAAATTGCGACTTCGCTCATCTTCCAAATTGAATCCCAATACTTTAAATCTCAAATTCCTCTCAGATTTTTAATCCCAAATTGAATCCCAAATTCAGTTTTATTGAACCCTAAATCCCTTTTCAAAAATCCATATTTTTTCTCAACTTGAAAAAGAGCCTAGTCTTGTTTTCTCGGTGTCAACCACAACTTCGAGCACGAGTGGCTTATAATCAGCAGATTTGTAGTTTTTGGCATTGTGATATAAGCGAGAGTTATTGTGAGCAACACTCGTGGTTCTTTGGAGAAGATGAAGAATTGGGTACGAAGAGACCATTTAGATTAGAATTGATTTTTTTTTCAAGTTTAGAAAAATATGTTTTTGGCCTCTCTAAAAACTTTAGTTTCAGTCTTAATATTTTTTTTCAGAAATTCATATTATTATAATTTTACAAGTTGTCAAATTCCACGTTTCAACTCTCACCATTCCACGTGTTCAAAAATTGACACATCACCCTCCCATTTGTGCAAAAACTTAATATGTTAACTAAATTTAACGGCAGGAGCTCAATTGACTTAAATTAACACTTTTAAGGACTCAATTGGGGATTCTAATAAGTCGGGGATCAAACTAGAAAAAATCCACATAAATAAGGACAACTAAAGTGTTTAAACCTTTTACTTTTAATATATTATAAAAAGAGAAGTTAACCCACCAAATTACAAACCTCATGAATATGTACAGTTTTTTCACTTCATCTTACCAACTACCAAATATGTATAGGTTAAATTTAATATACCTAACAAATTTTTACATTCAAAATTTTATCTTTCATACTATTCTTTTTCTTTACAAATATAAAAAATTATTTTTTTAATGAACATATTATTCCAAAAATGAATTATCATGTTTTTTTTATCAGCCAAAAAATTTATAAATATGAAAATATTTAGAGCACTTCAACTAGTTGTATCATTTCTCCAACTTAAACAATATATGTTAAGTGTAGATTAATTACATAAAATTTAAAAAGGATGATAACCCATCCAAAGAAAAAACATGTACATGAACAAACAGTGGAGGGTAATAGCCTTTCATCATTAGCTAGGGCTTCTTGCTGATTTTAGTTGCTGCTTTCTGGTATGTAGATGCATATCTATGAAACAAGAAAAGAGCATTACTTGTAACTTCTGCAACATTCTTGGCCTTAAGCTTAATAGCAGCAACTCTCTTACTCATTCTATTCCCAGGAAATGAGTACACACAACTACTAGCATCTGTCAAAGCTGTGCTCACCCATGTTTCAACATTGCTTATGTGCCACAACATGTTATTATTCATGCTTGAATCCTGTTTGTTGAAGCTACGCAGTTCTTTCATTGCTTGGCTAATTTGTTCCACACTATCAGTGATTTGGTTCACACAGTCTTGCACTGTTAGGTACTCTTTTTTGTTGCTCTTGATGGCTTGAAGCTCCTTTGCCACTTGCAAAAGGTACCCTTTTGTGTGCAGTGCCTAGAGAGGCTCACTGACAGGGCATATTGTGCCAAGTGTTGTGGGCCATTTAAGGGGGATTTGGCATATTGGGAAAGACAACGGATGCAGAGATTAGGGTAGAGGGTGCCTTTGCAAGAGGACTCTATGTAGGTCATTGCCTTAGGGTTTCTGTGCCTTGTCAAAGGTGATGGCTCAACTGGGGTGGAAAGAAATGAGAAGAAGAGAGAGAGGAAAATGACAAGCAATGTGTGGTTGAGTTCTGCCATGTCAAAGTTGGGTCTCAAAGTAAAGATTTTGGTTAATGGAAGAGAGATTTCAAAGGTCTAAGAGATTTTTGGTTGATGAAAATGGCAATGGAGTGTGGTGCTTATATAGAAAGTTCTTCACATCACATCACATGCACACCTATTCATTCTTTCCCTTCTTTACGTTATTTTGTCCTTTACAATGCAATGAGTTGCAGTAAGAACAAATATATAATAGAATTATATATAAAGCTGGTCGGTCAAATTTAAATCATAGGGATTTAAAAATTTGTGAACAAATATCATTGGAACACAACATTTATACTACATATCTTATGATAAGATTCATATCAAAGAATATATATATATATATATAATATATATATATATATATATATATATATATATATATAATATATATATATATATATATAATATATATATATAATATATATATATATATATATAGACACACATGCTGTTTTCCAATAAAGTAGGTTGTTGGAGTAAAACCTAGTTACACATATAATAGGGTTAGACTTTTCAGAGCGTGGATTGTAAGGATTGTGATGAAGTGGTGAGAAGTAAAAAAAAATGGTATATAACGTGATATGATGAGACTTTGATGATTGTGCATGCAGGTGAATGAAGGTACAGCATGAATGTTTTAAGGCGATTCTAGTGGCTCTATGTTCCCTCGAGTTGAAGTGAAAACTAAAAACTCACATAATGTTGCTTTTGGAACATTACATGAGAGACAAGTTATAAATATAAATATTCAGAGATTAATTATTGGTTCTTGACTTTGCATGCAAGTGGGAGGTTGCAATGTCTTCCAGCAACAGCCAGTGAGAAACGTAATAAAAAGAATACTCCAATTATAATTTTAATTTCTTATATATATATCACTACAGGAAAAGCGTTATTTTCCGAAGGAATAATACCGACGGCCTCTGTGGCCTTCGGTAAAGTTGACTTACCGAAGGATGTACCGACGGTCATGTAAGTGGTAAGGCTTTTTAAGTTTACCGAAGGCTCCAGGGCCGTCGGTATATTGATCGACCTAATGAAATGAAAATTTGGGATTTCCCTCTCTATTCTCCCAATTTTTGTTTCCGCAGAACTCCCCCAAATTTTTCTCTCTCACCTCAGAACTGCATATTAACCCGTTTGTTGCTGCAATTGGGTGTGTCGACGTTAGGATAATGACGGTAAGGAGGGTGGTGGTTGACGAAATTAGTTGTTCAAAGGGGGCTGGTCGAGGGTGGTGGTTGGTGTTGCTACTTGACGACGGTGTTCTGGCGACCTCACCACGGTGTGCTCTGAAGTTAAAGGAACTTGGTCGACGGACTTGGAGGGGCCACTGTGGGCTTCTATCGCTGTCGTGCTCTACAAAGGTTGCCATCGTCTAGGGCTATCTTGGTTGAGGTAAGTTGTGCGTTTAAAAATTCATTCTGAGTTTAATTGTTCTTCAATCTGTTTGATGTTCTTGTGGCAGCACTGTGTGATGTTGTTTGTTCGAGAAAGTTTTTATTTTGTAATTGAAATGAGGTGGCAAGGCATTGGCCTGCCAGGACAAGG